>NC_060892.1:1111489-1218989 GCF_014805685.1 Silurus meridionalis
CAATCACATGCACACAGCACACGTACCGCAGGATCACTGAGGCCACGCCCCCTACGTGCACTGTGCATTCATCCAGAACACATCATTTCTTCAGTCCTGCACGTCAACAATAAACATCTGGAGTATATGCGTAAATTACAGAAACATTATATACATTTAACGTTTAAAACATTCCCTGTGCTGTGTGTCGGCTGATGTGCAACAAAATGATACTAACAATTAAATCAAAGTCAAAAATGTCTTTTAAAATCTGGATTTGTTTGGATGCAGCTTACGACCAAACAAAACGGTTATATTTTCGTTTGTATTTAATACAGTTTATATAAATTTCCCCAAATTTCTAATTAATTCACATAAACTCCTGGCAAGTTTCCAACTTCCGCAGATGAAGTTCCCATAGAAAGTTTCCGGAAATTTACTGAAATTTTCCGCCCCTTCACAACCCTAATCTGAGCCCTGTTACAGTCTCGAGTGAGAAACCTGAACATCTACCACCAGACTCAAAGTTATCCAGAAGAACCAAAAAACAAACATGCACTCGAACATGATTTCTAAAAATAGCTGGTTTTCTAAAGTGCGATAAATTCAGCAGAATCCGGTGAAGGTGCTTCGTGCTCCAATTTCAGAGATTTTCAGCAGGGAGAAAAACATGTTGTGGTGCAGACGATGTTCTCAGACACGCTTGTTACGGGTGACAGATTTGTTCCCGTGGTCTGCTACAGGACCCGAAATGCAGCGTGTGGCACGGCGGCAGACGATAAATGGGCTGAGGTGGACCACGGTAATGAATCATCGAGGAGGAAAAGCAGGGCACCGAGTCCTGATGGCAACATCTCCCTGAGTTAAAAATAGGCCATGTTGTGAGCTCTCATTCAGAAGAGCCGAGGCCTGTTTTCTAAAGCGGGTCTGCCTTCACAGAGCCCGAGAGCATGGAGATGATTATGATGTTAATAATGATGATGGTGATGAATGAGGATGAAGGTGACGTGGTCATGATGGTGTTGACAGGAGTGATAGTGCTGAAGGTGGCAATAATGATGATTGTAATAATAGTGGTGAAAATGGGGGTGATGATGAAAGTGATGGTGGTCATGATGGTGATGGTAATTGTGATAATGATAGTAATGGTCATGACAGTGATGGAGGTGAAGGTGATGATGTTGGTGACACTGATGAAGGGGCTTATGTTATTGTGATGATAATAATAGAGGTGAAGGTGATGATAATGATGGTGGTGATAATGGTTGTGATGATGATGGGGTGATGACAGTAATGGTGATGATGGGGTGATATATGATGATGATGATGGTTATTTAAAGGATGATAGTGATGAAGGTCATGATGGTGGTCATGATGGGATGATGGTGATAGATGATGGTTAGATGATGATGATAGTGGTTATTAAGAGGATGATAGTGATGATTGTGATGGTGGTGATTATGATGACAGTGGTTGTGGTCATGTGATGAGTAAAGTGATGAAAGAGGTGATAGTGGTGGTGATGGTGACAGTAATGGTGGTGAAGATTGGTGATGATTACAATAATGGCTGTGATGATGGGGTGATGGTAATTATGGTGATGTTTGTGTGCATGTCCTCTTCATATCCAACTATGTGCAAGTGTGTGTGTGTGTGTGTGTGTGTGTGTGTGTGTGTGTGTGTGTGTGTGTTAGTGTAAGCACACAGCAGTGGTACCTTTGTATAGAAGTTCTCCACCAGTGGTAAAGAGCAGAGCGGCCGTTCAGAAGGGGTGTGTGGCCCGTAGCCAGGCTGCACGCTCCGGACGGCCTTCAGCACCATGTCTCTCTCATCCTGTCTGAAAACACACTGCCTGAACAGGTCATCCAAACACAGGCCTGCTTCAGCCATCTGCTGGAGACACCTACACACACACACACAATGAGAAGATAAGAAGCCTTAAACCTCTCTGATGAGTGGACGTTTCATCTGCATTACTGCATTGTAGCCTGGATATTTCAGCTAATCTGAAGGCTATGTTTTTGTAACGGTTTGGCTAAATGTTGCAGAGCGACACTGCTCACGTTAGCAACTTCTAGATGTACTGTAGAATCAGATAGTAAGTACAGTCAGAGCTAGGAACCTGTCCTGATCCTCCACAGTATCAGCTGATCAATATGACTAAGAAATGAGGCTCACGTGTGTGAATTAATTAATTGATAAACAAGCTCTAAAGCAGGAGATCTTTCACTCCCACCCGTGCAAAGCAGATCTTCATGGGGCTTGCTTTTGTGCACAGGAGCATTGTTACACTAGAACAAGTTTGGGTTTCCAAAGTTTATGCAAATGTTTATTGTATTTCAGATAACCACCTGGAATCTTCTTCTTCTTTCCTTGTGACGGTCTCACAGACATGCTCTGGTGAAACTTCTGGGCCTTGAATTCTTAATCTTGCCATTATGAGATGGATGGAGACTGTGAATAGCAGCATCAGAATATCAAATATTTGCCCAGACCCTGAAAGTCCTGGGACGGATCACCGTGTTCTCTTCCCGCAAGGCCAAGAAAAAAGCACTGGTGTCATTATTCAAACAGAGAAAGAGCCGAGGGCTCGACACCTGACGGGAGCCGAGAGCTGGAGGTGGAATCCTAAACCATGTGAATTAGCAGGAGGAATCTCGACCAGGGTCATTTGCAATTCATTCACACGTGGATAACGTGTAGAGATCTTTACAGGACGATGACGGAGGGCATGGAGCTTTTGTAGATTCAGGGTGAACGCATTTAACTGACAGAGTGTCATTTTTTCCCAGCTTTCAATCGTTCAGTTTCGATGAGCTCTTCGGCCAAAATCGATATCGATAGTTTTTCCGGGTTGCGTTATACAGTACAGGAGTGGCCTCTAGAGGTGAATCACTGACACCGCATACTGTTTGCATTGAGAGCTTATATTTATTATTAAATATATATTCATATTTATTTGCATTTTTTTCTGATACAGCACTGTTTTTTTTTCTTTATTTGTATTATCATTACATCGGTTGATTATTTGGTTATTGGCAAGAAAGATCCAACCTAGATTTCCGTATCAGTATAATCCACTATCAGTTGACCTCTAGTCACAATCTCCTGTTCTTGATGACCAAGACTGAAATCTTATGTGGTCTTTTCCTGTTGTAGCCTATCCACCTTAAGACCTGGCATGTCATGCCTCCTGAGATGCTTTTCTGCTCATCACGGTTGAAAAGAGTTCGCATTGCTTTCCTGTCGGCTCGAATCAGTCTCGCTGTTCTCAGTACTTTTCTCATCTGAAATTGCTCAGTGTTTTAGGAGTATTCAAGATACCCAGATGAGGATGGGTTCCCTTTTGAGGTTTCTTCAGATCAGTTTTTTCAACACTCTGGCTCGCTCATTACGGCTAAACTTCAAAATGTATAATGAATATTTATTTATGTAAAGCTGCTTTGGGAAAATGTTTATCATTAGAATAACTGTAGATATTAAAAACTGCACGAATCTAATAAGAATGTGAAATTCATCATCATTAATGAATCATAAAGGGTTATTTTGACATGCGGGAATTATGTGTCCAATTAACGCTATCGGTAAAATCCACGCAAAAAAATCGCGATATAAAGTTTTGTCAGTATCACACACTCCTATGTGCAGAGCAGAAATGTAACTGAAATCGCATTCATTTTTTTCAACTTTATTTAAGTTCCCTGTTATTTGCAACTTTTCCCAGTTTATTCCCATGGAAAGTTTCCAGTCTTAAAAATTCCTGAAATTTTGCAACCCTAGTCACATCAGCACGTTCTCTGGCCTTTAGTCACTCATGAGTCACAGATGTGATGTCATGAACAACCTCAAGCAACATAACAGCGAACACCTTCAGCCTTCAGAACGTCTTAGAGGTGATGTACAGGGTGGAGAAGAAGAGAAGACGCATGGAGAAGCCATGAGAAGCCTGGAATCTATTTACGATTCCATCTTAATGTAGACAAAGGGACAGACGCCGAGACGAGCACGAGGAGCGTTTCCCGATCCTGCTACGAGACGTCTAAGGAGTCGGGTTTCAGACAGGAACAGAGCTTGCACGCCCTCTTGTGGGCTTCAAGAGAAGAGCTGGAGAGCAGACACAGGGAGGGGCTGAGCAGGAGAGAAGATGATCCACCATCCTGTCTGTCCGTGACTCAAAAAACAAACGCAAACACATACCATACTCTTTTACACAAAAGCTTGTTGTGTATCACACACACACACACACACACACACACACACACACACACACACGTCAGTTGCAGGTGTTGCTTTTGTTTATTGAGAATTTATAATGACACGAGGCAGATAGCAGGCCGACGACGCAGGAATGTCAGATGACCAAATGTTCTTTTTTTTTTTTTTTATGTTGAATGAAAGAATGGAGGATGAGTGGAGGAGCTGACAAGAACATAGAAACCAGGAGCTGAAAGGAATACCAAAGAAGCAGAGGGAGCTGAGACGGAGGACCACAATGTCATTACTATTGCCTTACAAAAGATCCATCAGCCGAGCAGCCACACATCCACCACCTGCCCCATCACACCCCACCCCACACACCCCTCCTGTCATTGTACTGAATACTAACAGTCACCTTCAGATCTCCTGAGCAGGAGGAAGCGTTTTAAAGTGAGCAGCATTAGAATAGCAGATCTTTCCCCAGACAGACTGTAGAAATGATGCCACAGGAAAATTTCCTGTTTTAAATAATTTAGGAAAACCTGCCTTGGAGCATAATACCAACAAGCCAGGAGAACCCTCAACAAGGTGGATATGAGATCTTCTCAGGGCTTCCATCAGGAAAGAGCCACCTGATCCCGAGGACTAGCAGAGAAACACTCAGGAAGAGATTCTACTCTCAGGGAATCCAGATACTGAATGAGGACAGTTGACATGGTCCTACTTCACTCACACACACCATTAAAACTAGAGGCGGAGCGATAGCGATGTCGGATCGTACTTCCCGATAAGCGATTAATCGGCCGATAAAAAAAAACAAACATAACCCTCCATGTAAAATAGGACTGAACCTTAATAAAATAAACGTGCTAAATGAACTAAAAATTAACATGCTTCACGTGTAAAAACAAACAGCACAGCAATTTGCCCCTAGAGGCCGCTCTTGTAATGACAGCGTACCGCAACCTGGAAAAACTATCGGTAGCGATCGAATATCGGTGACTATTAATAAACTCTAATTAACTCTAATTAACCTTCGTAAAAGACATTGCATGGGATGAGTAACTGAGGAAATGCATCTCACAATAATACATCATGTATAAGAAGAAGAAGAAGCGTCTGCGTCTTTTAAACAGGCCAATCAGATCATCAGAATGCTTCTCACTTGATGTCTGTTGAGCCACAGAATCGATTCTCATGAATTCTTGAGTCAAAATACTTATAGATAAAGTGGAATGGGGAGGAAACAGCTACCAGAAGGTTACACGTTCCACATCTTTTCCCCTTCAGTGAAGTGGATTTTCTGTTGCACAAATATTACTTGTGAATCGATCTAGTGTCAAAAAGTGATTAAAAGGTGATGGTGGTGAGGGAAAAACTCCCTGAGATGGCATAAGAAGGAAAGCTTTAGAAGCACCAGACTCAAAGTCATGAATCACTATAAAATATCACTATCTACAAAAATGTTCCCAAAAGTTTGAAGGCATACAAATGTATACGATGACTTTGGACCCAAATCTATTCCATGCACCATGACGATCTGCTTTACATCGGTTGGAGTGAAAGTTCTGCTATAGAGCTCCAAACCCAAACCCCAGGCCTCCTCAACTCAACTACAGCAGTACCCGTCTTTACTAACACCTTTATATCTAAAAGAAGAAGATCTTCGCAGAAGAGTGGAGCGGATGCTCAGCCCGTTTCACTTTTAGTGAGTATCAGTGTGATGTGTACTAAACTGGAGTCTTTGACAAACTCATTCTGTCACACAGATATTCCACCACCCACACTTCTGCTTAGAGAAGAGAGCAGAGCATAAAACAAACCTCACACCAGAGTGAAAGACATACCCCCACCCCCCCAATCGCCATTTCTATTTTTGGGCATAGTCATGGTCTGCTCAAAATCCTGTGTCAAACACCTTCACGCCTGGATCATCTCACTGCTGCAGCCTGCTAGAAAACCACGCTCACACGCATGCAGCAGAGATTCTCTCAGCAAAACCCGACTCCAGGTGATGTGGACACAAGGGTTTATATTACACAATATGTAGTGGAGATGAAGAAGGTCCTGAGGTGAAGTGGAGAACATTATAATGGTGTAAGGTCTCACACCTCACTGTGGATCATCACCTTATTCCATGGTCACTTCCCAACATTGAGGAGTTCAAGCTGTTATTGATGTTTGCAGAGTAAAACTGACTGAATGGATCCAAATAACACTTTTAATATTTTATATTCTCCTCATTACATCTACAATTCTGCTGCTCCGAATCACACACACAGATAAAGTAGTGCCAGAAGATCAATAATGAAGATGTTGGTGTAACTCCTGGTGCTGTTTTTCGTTCTGGTTCTAATTTGTTTTTCAACGTTTTCTTCTCCTCAAAACTGCTGCATGAAGCTCAGTGAGGCCATTAGGAAACGTGTGGATGGAACTGGAACTGGATGTTACTATGGTTACAGGTGTTTATAAGCAGAACATTCATTTAGATTCAACTGACAAACGCAAACTACCAACACTCTAAACTCACACCTGAACTTCCAGCCAATCACAATCCACTTTTCACACCTGAACTCCTTCCAGCCAATCACAATCCTCTATTCACACCTGAACTCCTTCCAGCCAATCACAATCCACTTTTCACACCTGAACTCCTTCCAGCCAATCACAATCCACTATTCACACCTGAACTCTTTCCAGCCAATCACGAACCACTATTCACACTGTGGCTAAGATTTAATAAAAACTTCCTGCACAGAGAAACACTGACCCCTGGAGGGCAGCATCATCATCTTCATGAATATATGTGAAGATCATTATATTCTCTTTCCTCCATAAATAAATACCAAAAAGGGGAAAAATATTGGCACCCCTAAACTAATAATTTTTAGATGTTCAGGAGGTCAAAAGGTGATCCCTGTGCATATGCTTCACCTGTCTACAGGTAGTCTGGCCTACTCTTCATAAACACACTGCTCCAGCTGTCTCAGGTTTGCAGGTGCCTTCTCCATGTTTCAGCTCTTTCCACAGATGTTCTAATTGATCAGGGTTCATAAAAGGCAAGATTCCAGAAAAGCTCAGGAGGGTCAGGTAACACCACCTGGCATTATATACCAAAATATATAAACTATATAAACAAAAGCGTTTAGATTTCTGTTTGTATATGATACAGTTTATATACATTTCCACAAATTTCTAATGAATTCTGATAAATTCCCAGCATTCCTAGAATGTTTCCCCAAAGTTCCCATGGAAAGTTTCTGGAAATTTACCAGCAATTTTCCACCCCTTTGCAACACTACACCTGGAAGATGAAGATGTTTACCTGTTGATAGTGCGTGTGGAGGTGTCAGGATTGCGTCCCATGCACTCCAGAGCTGAAGCGTACGACGCCATGGTGGGTTTCAGACCTGCTTCCTCCAGCAGAGCAAACAAGCGACCGATGTGATTCACAGATCCCTAAAACGGTACAACACGTGATTTCAAAACGTCTCCTTTTAGAAAGTACATGCTACAAAAGTATGTGGACACCAGAGCGTCAGATTGGTAGGTGCTTTTGGAACATTCTAGTCCACATTTCGTCCTCAGTCCCCGTTATTAAAAGCTCCACTCTTCTACAGGGAGATGTTCCTCTAGATTTTGTGGAGATTCATTGACATCCTATATAATTGTGTGTCTCCAGCTTTGTGTAACAGAAGAACATGAGGTTAGAAAAGTCAGGTGGTTACTCAGGTTACATTACCAGAACCTCAACACGGCAAACGCATCTCTCACCTTCTTGGCCCACATCTTCATCATGATGTTGTAGGCGCTGATGGAGAGCACTTTGCGTTTGCTCAGGTGTCTGTGGTGAAAGAAGAGGCAGCGCTGCGCTCGCTCCGCATCCCCCGTAAAGACACACGCCTCCAGGTAGCAGCGCAGGTTTAGCTGCGCGTCGCCGTATCGGTTCCCGTCTTTATCTTCTAGAAGTCTCTCTGCATTACTCCGACTCCACTCACCCACCACCTCTTCCAGTTCTTCCACTTCAGCCAGCTCTGCAGCTCTGGAAGGTTCTTCAGGATCCTTCTTGATCACGTTGGCACTCGCGCTACGTTTGGACGCTTTGGGCTGTAAGAGTTTGGACTGAGGCACCGGGACGGCCGAAGCCTCCACTTTGGGTTGTTTGCTCCTTTTGGCAGTGGAGATGGTTTTCATGGAGGTTCCAGGAGACTTCAGGTTCCCTTTAGTGCCTTTTGCTGCTGTTTTTTCGCAGAGTTTTTGCTGCAGAGACGACTGTTTCTTAGTTTTGTTCGATTTCTCGAGTTTCAGTTTCTCGATCCAGCGGCTGGCGTGAGTTTTAGCCGAGATGTTCTCAGAAACTGTGGTTTTCTTAGAAGACTGAACAGCTTTAGGAGATCCTGCCTGCGTCGCTTTACTCCTCACTGCACCGGCTCTCGTTTCTCCACGTGGCGTTTTGACGATTTCAACCTTCTGATGGTTCACGTGTAAAACATCAGACTGTAACTGCTGCATCCGAGCCTCAAGAACTGCAGTCAAAACAATCAGCAATACAATGATTTTACCATAAACAATGATCCTCTCCATCCTCTCCCTCCATCCTCTTCCTCCATCCACTCTGTCTATCCTCTCCCACTCATCCCTCCATCCTCTCCCACTCATCCCTCCATCCTCTACCTCTCCTCTCCAACTGATCCCTCCATCCTCTCCTCCATCTATTCTACCCCTTCCTCCTCTCCCTCTATCCTCTCTCTCTCTCTCTCTCCTCTCCCTTCATCCTCTCTCCATCCTCTCTATTAATCCTCTTCCTCCATCTATTGTACCCCTTCCACCTCTCCCTCCATCCTCTCCCTCCATCAATTGTACCCCGTCCTCCTCTCCCTCCGTCCTCTCCCTCTATCTATTCTACCCCTTCCTCCTCTCCCTCTATCTATCCTCTCCCTACAGCCTCTCTCTCCGTCCTCTCTCTCAATCCTCTCCCTCCATCTATTGTACCCCTTCCTCCTCTCCCTCCTCCCTCTACCTCCACCCTCTCCCTCTATCCTCTCCCTCTCCCACTCTTCCTCCATCCTCTCCCACTCCATCTACTATAAAGAAGTACACTTTTCTAACCACATTGTGGTCCAACAGAAGTTCAGACTGATGTTATTTATTGTGTGAAACACGTTTATAAGTGTCTTTGGATAAGAGACTCCAACAAATACCATCAAAGTAAATAATAAATAATACCGTCCAGCAAATGAGACTGTTCCCACACTCGTCTTTTCCCATCTTCCTTCTTTGGAATAGCAGAGTAGTGCTTTTGCTGTAGTGATGTCCAGGGGTTATCTGAGAAAACAAGAGCAATCGAGGTAAACTGAATGAAAGGACAAAGTCATATCAAGAAGCAGACTTCAGCTATAACATGTTCTGGAGGAATCTAAAAGTCTTTACAAATCAAATGAAAAGGGTTCATGCGAGTTCTACAGCTGACCGGTTCCTCTTCTGAGAACATGCCTTTATCTGGAAATTGGTGGTCCTGCTTCATTGATGGATGATGAAGAAGGTAGAATGGTGTAAAGTAAGACAGAATAAAGGCAGTAACTGTACAGTGAATGTAACTCCATGGCAGAAGATCAGGCTGCTCCATTACACAAACCTAAGATGGAGCTGTGAAGGTGACAGCCACTCTACATACTCTGGTTATTAATATTGTGCTTTCATATACATATATGGTGACCATGAAGCCATTTGAGATAAAGGACCATCCAGGATAAAGGTAATGAACTTCTCCTACCTGGAATGAACAATAAACAGCAAGCAGCACGTGTCATGTTTCTACCGTTAGCCATTATGAGGAATCAGACTGCAGGTGAACACTGAAGTCATGTTCATTACCTCCTGTTCCTCTCCCGGTGCTGCTCCGGAGTCTGAGGCACATCTGACACTGGCTGGCATTTAATGAAGCCCGAGAACTTCGTCCAGACACGAACCTGGCGCTCAGGGATGTCGGGAAAGCGCACAGTCTCAGCAGTGACATTTCGGCCCGTGGAAGAGTTTAAACCCGCATTCCTGCCTCAGCAGGCCGCCATGTTGACTCAGACTCGACCAGCAGAGTGTCGATAGATCGCGGTCAGGAAAACTAGATGATCACAGGCGTATCGAGTTCCAGTTATCGGTTCATATAATATAGTGCGCATTTTTTAAAACAATGTGTACAAGCAGCACATCAACATTGGATTTCTTGCAAAAGCCTGAACTTTTCTCAAAATACTTAAATCATCTCTGAAAAATAAGATTTCATTCCCATCAGAATGAAACATCAATTCAACACATTTACAAAATAAAGTTTAATAAAAGTTTAGATGACAGATGATGACAACTGATTTGATCATTTTGCATTCAATGATTTATATAATGAACTGATGCTGAGATGTTTTGGGGGTTAAAACTGTGAAACCAGTAGAATATATTTTGATCAACATGAAGATAAACAACTGATAATGTTGGAAACAGCAGACACTTGAACACAATCTATTAAATGAATGTAAAAAACATTCGCAATTTGATCAAAGCAACAACGAAATGCTTTTATGATGTTCGCAAGTGATTACATGACGGAGAGGTTAAACAAGTAGTTTTGAGAATTTTATTTCTGATCTGAGAAACGCTCCAAAGCAACTGAGAAAACCTCCTATAATGCAGTATGAACTCCTATAATGCAGTATTACCTCCTATAATGTAGTATTAACTCCTATAATGCAGTATCAACTCCTATAATGTAGTATGAACTCCTATAATGCAGTATTAACTCCTATAATGTAGTATTAACTCCTATAATGCAGTATTAACTCCTATAATGCAGTATTAACTCCTATAATGCAGTATTAACTCCTATAATGTTCTATACATTATATAACATCTGTTTTTGCTTTTGCATTTATATATTTATCTGTAAACTGTATTTAGAAATTTAACGTGCAGTTCACATTTACACCTGTAGGGGGCCCAAATGTCTCTTGTTTGCTTTTTTATGCATTTGTCTATACATATATATATATATATATATATATATATATATATATATATATATATATATATATAATGTAAATGTTGGTTGTACCCCAGACTTCCTCACCTCACCTACATCAGTACCTGACTTTACTGATTTTACCCTTGTGGCTAAATGAACCTAGTGGACCATCTTCCCAGAAGAGTGGAGCTCATTATAACAGTAAATGGAGACTAAATGTGTTATTGTGTGTATAAACATATAAATGTATCGTGTACTGACCACTTGGGATAAGTCTGTGATGAAGATCTCACACTAACGGTATACACGTATTCCACAGAACCAGTGAGAACCATCACTACAACAAAACACCACCACAAACACTCAGGAGCTCCAAACAGGAAACTGAACATCAGCCTGCATGTTAAACAAATCACAAGTACTCTGCCTACCTGCTGTGCATGCTGGGAAATCTTCACAGCAGAGAATCTCCCAGTCTGACTCAGTGATTCTTTACTCTGTAGATGTTACACACGGTGCTGCAGAAACTGCAGTCATGATGTCTGGGTGGAAAAGGCCACGTTTATTTATTTATTTATTTATTTGGGTGGATTGTGGGCATGTTTTTACAAACATAATTAATTTTCACTGATGGTTCTGATAAACAAATGCGTGTCTGCCTGTAGGACAACAGTTTAAAATCAGCCTGAGAGCAGTTTAATAGGATTTAGGTGCAGTGACTGTGGTGAAAGTCCAATCATTTCAGTATAGCGTCCAATCATTTCAGTATAGCGTCCAATCATTTCAGTATAGCATCCAATCATTTCAGTTTAGCGTCCAATCATTTCAGTATAGCGTCCAATCATTTCAGTTTAGCGTCCAATCATTTCAGTATAGCGTCCAATCATTTCAGTATAGCGTCCAATCATTTCAGTATAGCGTCCAATCATTTCAGTTTAGCGTCCAATCATTTCAGTGAAAACACTTGAACATCAGTGTGATGTTTCCTCTCAACACCACTGTGAGTCACATTTCTTCATCTTCTTTTGGCTTCTCCACAGCAGATCATCCGTCTCCATACCCCCCTGTCCTCTACATCTGCCTCTTTCACACCAACCACCTGCATGTCTTCCCTCACCACATCCATAAACCTCCTCCTTGGTCTTCCTCTTTTCCTCCTTCCTGGTGTCTCCATCCTCAGCATTCTCCTACTGATATACCCCATGTTCCTCCTCTGCACATGTCCAAACCATCTCAATCTCACCTCTCTCACCTTGTCTCCAAAACGTCCTACACGCTGTCTCTCTAATAAACTCATTTCTAATCCTGTCCGTCATCATCACTCCTAATGAACATCTCAACATCTTCAGCTCTGCTACCTCCAGCTCCACCTCCTGTCTTTTACTCACTGCCACTGTCTCTAATCCATACAACATCTCAGGTCCCACCACAGTCCTATAAACTTTCCCTTTCACTCTCACAGATACTCTTCTATCACAAATCACTCCTGCTATCACTCTTCTCCACCCACTCCACCCTGCCTGCACTCTTTTCTTCACTTCTCTAACACACTCTCCATTACTTTTCACTGTTGACCCCAGGTACCTGAACCTCCACCTTCTCCACCTCTTCTCCCTGCAACTGCATCACTCCTCTGCCCTCCCTCTCATTCACACACATGTACTCTGTCTTACTCCTACTGACTTTCATTCCCCTTCTCTCCAGCGTGTACCTCCACCTCTCCAGGCTCTTCTCCACCTGCTCCCTACTCTCACCACAAATCACAATATCACTGTGAGTCACAATATAACTGTAACAAATGCAGTTCACATTGTGATGTCAGGAGCAGTGGTCAGTTTCAGGTTTCTCAGTTGCTTTGGAGCGTTTCTCAGATCAGACATGAAATTCTCAAAGCTACTTGTTCAACATCCACATTATTTCAAGACTTAAATTGTGCAGAATCTTGAACGTCACCAATGAAGGCGAGTGAACGACATCAGATCAACCAATAATCAACCAGTTCTCTAAAACAGGTCAAAGGTGAAACTTGTGAAATTCAATTGGCGACAAAACACAGAATTACAATTTCTGAAAATGTATTAAAAACCTGGAAACACTAATATGAATCCTGTCTGGTCTTTTACAATCAATAGAAATCAAATAAATACATTTGTGCTGCTGAAATTCATAAATGCCAAACAGAAGAAATTCAATCTTGAGCAATTTTAATCTCTGGAACCCGAAACGTAGTTTATATCAGGAAACACTGAAACTGCGCCATCATACTGACAACATGCAGTAAATAAACATTGTGATGATCGTGTTTATGAACCGATGTGTCAAAAGGACGTGTCATTCTGATCTGAATAGAGTGAGAGAGAGAGAGAGAGAGAGAGAGAGAGAGAGAGAGAGAGAGAGAGTGAAGCCTGTAATAAAGCTCGAGCTCCAGCGTTCTCATGCACTTTGATCACAGAACCTGCACTGCACCTTTGGGGAAAATGTTTATTTGTGCTACAGATTTGAAGACATGCAGCTGGACAGATGAGATGTTTGTGAGCAGATGATGGTTGATGTGAGTAAATGCTTCTGACACCTGTGACCTTCAGTGGAGTTGCCAGTACTCTAATTACTACTCAAGGTGACTGGGAGTCTAATTATTTCAGTATAGCGTCCAATCATTACAGTATAGCGTCCAATCACTTTAGGATAGCGTCCAATCATTCCAGTATAGCGTCCAATCACTTTAGGACAGCGTCCAATCATTCCAGTATAGCGTCCAATCACTTTAGGACAGCGTCCAATCATTCCAGTATAGCGTCCAATCACTTTAGGATAGCGTACAATAATTTCAGTATAGTGTCCATTCATTATAGTATAGCATCTAATCATTTCAGTAGTGTCCAATCATTTCAGTATACCGTCCAATCATTTTAGGATAGAGTCCAATCATTTTGGGACAGCACCCCTGGAGCACAGAGGGTTAAGGGCCTTGTTTAAGGGCCCAAGATAGTAGTTTGGCAATACCGAGGCTTGAACCCCTGACCTTCCAATCAATAACTGTGCACCTTAACCACTGAGTTCCCTCTCCCCTGGAATCAGAACTTTATCTTATTTTTATTGTCTTATATAATGATTCCACTTTGTTCTTTTTATTGTCATCCCAATAGTTTAATTGTGGAGATATTTATAGATTGTTATAGACTATTATCAGTAGCAGCCACCGCAGTTCATCTGATACGCCTTGTTCACTCCTTTCTCTTCTGAAATCTGTTCATTGTAGGAAAGCAGAAGAAGAAGAAGCGTGCTGTTGATCAGACAGATTATCACTGATATCACTGATACCACAGACAATAGAGTATGGACATGAAGTAGGAAATGCAAATGGTGCCCAGTGGTGGATGTGGAGGAGGTGTTGAGGGTGAGGGTGAGGGCCAGGTCTTTAATTAGAAACAGATGTTTAGACAGGCAGACCTGCAGTGTGATGTGGATCTGAACCTGAGCACCTGCTTTGAAGGAACGTCAGGAAACATTATTTATTATCAAGGAAGGTGCTATTATTAGTGTCGAATATTTGGTTAAGGGTGAAGACAAAGCAATCAAATAAAGACACATTTGAACAAAACCAAAAGGAGAGGAAAAGGAAAGGAGAGACAGAGTCGAAGAGCGAGTCATGGGAGTTCCAGGATTGAAACGGTGAGTTCACAGGAGAGAGGCACAACAATAACGCAAGCTGTTCGAGGGATATTGTCGGTACTAAGAGGGAGGTCGGGTTTCAGGCTCTTTTTGAGGACTTGGATGATACAAAACAGGCCTCATTACTGAGATATTATCTCCATTCATACACTTCCAGAGCCGCTCGAAGCTCTGCTGGGAAAGATTAGGTTGCTTTCGCTTGTGAACATCCTTCCCAGCTGCGGAGGTTTTCTAAACTCGGGGCACACCCAGACATTCTCAAACATGGTGGTGCAAGCGGAGCTTTTTCAGACCTCGGCGCGTAATATGGGTTGATTTAGAACTCGGAAACGGGTGTTAAAAAGATTCACAAGTAAAAATCCCTGTGGTGGAAATGGTTTTGTATTGAGTTCCAGAACAAGGCCCAGTTTCCAAATGCTGAAAAACGTGTAATCCCTGTAGGAAATCTCAGGGATCTCAGCATACAGTAGTGCGTTAAATCGGAACAAAGTGTCCTTGTGTGCACCACGTTTCTCAGAGCAGTGACCAGGCTGAATGTGGGGATATCTACAGCCACATCTGACGTTCAGATGGACGACGAGACTTTGTTCTTGACCCCAAGGGCACGCAGGCTTTAAAGTGAAACATCTTACAGTGCCCAGAATGATTTTAATTACCATTCATTTCCAAAAGGAAAAGGGGCACAGAGACTTCCGGGGTGGTTTAGTGTTCCGGAGGGGCAGAGATTGCCTGCATGAAAGGGTTTCCTGCTCATATGAGACAGCTGAAAACAGACATCTGCTCAGTGGAAGGATGACACTTCATTTATTAACAACTCACAAAAAAATTAATAAAAATGAATGTAGTATTTTTTGCTTCTGAAGCATTTGGAACTCATGGTGCTAAAACAAACTTTTGGATCGTTTTGGTCACCTTTAAGGAACACAGAGAACCAGACTTCCATTCCTCAGGGCTCGATAACAAGAACTTGAACATCCTTGAACAATTACACGGGCCGTCTGTAATCACTCAGCTCTCCTGAGCACTGAAGTCATTAATGTTTTTAAACAGACGGTAAAATTTAGCTCTGGTGGAACCAAACCACATTAAATGCTGTTGTGTTCCTTGTAAGACATGAAACTAGCATGAAGCATGCCAATTACAATCGACCCGTCCTGCTGGTTTCTGTGAGGACAGAAGATGCCCGTGAATGCAGAGAGCACTCGGGGAATATTGTGGCCAGGTTTAATTAGGGGTTAAAGGACTGTGGATTTTGTTTTTATGATGCCCCAAGCTGATGAAGCAGAGTGGCATTAAAGAGAACCTTTTCATGCTCGACACCCAGAACCTCAGCTAAGTGGAGAGAGCCGAGTTCTGACACTCCAGACCAGATTTCATGAAGTCAATCCTGACGTGATCTTCGTTAACCATCAATTAGGTGTTGATTGACTGTGGCTTCTCCCATCAACTTCCAGAAACACACTTCATCAATCTCTTTCCACCTCTTTCGTTTACACGCATGACATTTGGAAAACATCCTCATCCAGAGCAACTTACACTTATCTGGGATTTGATCTCACAACTTTCAGATCCATTTACCTGAGGGGGCAGTTGAGTTTAAAGGGCCTTGGGATTTGAACGTGTGACCTTCTGATCCAGAGTCCAATGACTACCCCCCTAAGCGAAGACCACTCCTTCACTCTTCATCATCAGTTCCTCACAGATTACTGAAACTCTTTTTGAGGGATAGAAGTAGTTCCTATGAGCAGGTGCCTCCTTAAGCACAACAACCAGAGTGGTGAGTTATGATAGATGGGTTTATTCATTCTTTTTAATTATTATTAATAACCTTGTGTATTATTTGTAGTGGAGGCTACAATCTAGAGGCAAATAAAAAAAATCGAACATATCAAAATAAAACAAAAAAACAATATAAAGTAAAGAATTTGTTCCCACTCGAAAAAATGTACGCTGGTGAGTATTATCTTTTCTTCTTCTTCTTCTTCTTCTTCTTCTTCTACTTCTTTCGGCTTCTCCTATTAGGTAGAATGTCTATGTTAAATGTCCCCTCGGTGTGAATGAGTGTGTGAATGTGTGTAATGCTCTGCTCCAACCAGGGTGTATTCCCACCTCACACCCAGTATTCCCTGGACAGAAACTGGATCCACTGTGACTCTGACCACAACGAGGCGTTTGCCGAGAAAAAGAAATGGATGAACGAACGAAAAAAAAAAAGAGCACAAAACTCATTAGTCAGTCGCATCAAACCGGAGCAGCTTTGCGGTGCTGGGTGTCTTCATGCAATTTCCATCCGTACCAATAAAAGTGTGCTAGTCATCGCACTCGTCTTTCAGATTTTTGTAACATGGTTCCTGAACCAAGACATTAAATTCCTATTTGATAAGCATTAACATTCTTTATTATCCTCGTTATCTGTGATCATAATCTGGCATGTGGTTAAAAATAATAATATAAAACAGTAGGTTGGGCCGATTATTATACAGTACACACACTTCTCCTGCCAGATGTTAATTGTCCTCAAGAGCAGGGGAGGACATGAATGATTGAGAGGGTTATACTTCTGCAGTGATTCTGAATAAACCTGGACCCACCCATCTTCATTAGTCCCCCTGATACAAGCCCTGCCCAGGATAAAATGTGAGGAAGGAGTGAGCCACCCCACCAAAGAGAAGACAGCGGAGCGAAGAGAAAGAGCGTGGACACCCTTTACTGCCTCTTTCGGTCACACAGACGTGCTCTCAGTGCTTTCTCTCTCTCTCTCTCTCTCTCTCTCTCTCTCTCTCTTGCTCCACTCTCAATCCCTCTCTTTAACACACACACACACACACACACACACACACACACACACACACACATAATTTGCTCGACTCATTCACAGCCACGGGTCAGCCGGCCTCACGTTTCACCTTGCTCTGCCCCCTGGTTGAAAGAAGAGGGAGCCTCTGCAAGGTGCAGCCATCCCACAGTGCCTTCACAGCCGGGTAACGTTCAGTCAAGAGACCTGAGTGCTCCTGGGGAAACTTGAGAAGAGCTACAACCTTGGTTGGAGATGGAATTACAAAGTGCTATATCACCTCTGCAGTGAAGACGGCACAGGACAACCAGGCACATTCACATTCAGACTCCTGACTCACATCCGCTTCGTGTTTGACCATGCTCTTTTTTCCGAATGGTTCCTTCTGAAAAAAGCACAGCGGGACAGGAACTGTACGCGTCGGAGAGCCGAATGGGGAGCAACATCATGCCAGCTGTTTGTGCAAGGTGCATCTTGGGAGTGTGACCCACCATGTGCAAATGGACGGCGACCGTTGCTGCTCACTGTGCCGACCTCACCTCCATCGGCCCAGCCCCTCTCGGACTACCTCTGCTGCCCGGCGTTCTCCCGGTGCGCCTTGCGTGCCTCACCTTGCTCTTCTTTCTGGCCAGTGCAGCACTTGCAGGATGCCCGGGTCATGACCCACTGCACGTGCTGGCACGGGGCACGAACTGCTCATGGACTCTGGAACGCCACACGCGCAGTTACAACCACCTGGAAGGAGACGTGCGACTCCGCCGCCTGTATTCTGCCAACAAGTTCTTCCTCTGCATCGACAAGAGCGGCAAGGTGGACGGCACACGGCGCAAAAACTATCCAGACAGTGAGTACACGCAGTGGCCTTTCCTCTTATTCTCC
Organism: Silurus meridionalis; assembly: GCF_014805685.1. Classification (NCBI taxonomy): domain Eukaryota; kingdom Metazoa; phylum Chordata; class Actinopteri; order Siluriformes; family Siluridae; genus Silurus; species Silurus meridionalis. The sequence goes on from NC_060892.1 coordinate 1,130,020, forward strand.
TAGAAAGGGTGTGGAGCTTATTATGTATCAGCCTTCACTTTTATTACCACGCATGCTCTTTTTATGGATTTTTTTATGGCTCGGGATTCCTCGGGTTCACAGATTTATCTGCGATTGGTGTCATGGTCTGGTGGGGGGGAAGCAATCACGGGCCATATTTATAACGGAGTAGTAAATGTGGCGGACGCGAGCGATGGCTGAACACGAACACGAGAGCAGGAAGGCAGGGTTTTTAAGCTTTTAAGGAAATTCACAAAAACATCGAGATGCATTATATTTATATTCACATTATAATATATGCATTAGTAGGATTTAAAAAAAGGTATAAATCAACATTTTATCATTTGCTTGTTTTTCCAAATCATCCATGGTCCATCATTTTCTCTCCATTTTTTAAATTACAGGTGCAACAGCTTGTCACATTTCCTCAGACAAATCGCCCACATTTTCCTGTTGCCATTGGGCTTTGCTTGCTTCTAGCAGATCATGAGCTACTACACTTGTTTCTCAGCTGTACACAGTTTCTTGGCCTGGATTTGGCATTTAGGGGGCATGAGATGGCCACATTGTAGTGGTGTGTGTGACCTGAGTTTGACCAAAGTCATACTTGGTGTGTTTATATGTGTTGCTGAGTGCCCTTTCTGCAAACACTGTGATTCATCTCTTCCAGACCAGTCCATCCAGCTGCAAGCACAGCTTTAGTCTGCTGGTGTGCAGCTGTCCAGAATTAAATAGAATTACATGGAATTGGAAGTGAGTAACATTGCATGGTGTGAAGCAATCAGCAAGACATGACACATATGATAATCCGATTAGTTTCAGGAAAACCATGTAGACATGCATGTGAGTTAATATTAAAAAACTGAAGTGTGTCTAGTCATTTTTGCAGCCAGTATTGTGTTGGTTTAGATCCCCAGAACGTCTGTCACCTACAATCCCATACACCATAACTGAGGATTTTGTCGGTTTCTAGTTTCCAGGACTCTGTCAGGTCTGCTTAGATGTTTCACATGGATTTGGTGAGGTGAAACAGTGCAGCCCTGCAATGCAATTTCCACTCTCATTTCCTGCTTCTAAATTTCTCTAAGTGCCCCTTGTGTAGCAAAGGCCTTCTTTGCCGCGGTATAATACTGTACATAATTGGCGTAATTGGCGAATTGTTCATATTGTGGTTTGAGTGCCTAAATAAACAAAATAAAAAACCAACAACTTGTGATACTCCCTAGCATAAAAGATGCCATGGATTTATTGCGAATGTTAAAGCAAGGCCAAAAAAAGCATGTTAAACATTAACCAAATCCAATAAAACTACTGAACAGAACACACCTGAACATAACCCTGGGAACGATCCTTATTAATAATGCATTCCTGTGAAACGAATTACGTAATTTAGCCGAACACCTTCGTACGGCGGCGGTGAATGAGCCATTGTGTAAGTCTATTCTCATGTACACATCATATCTGGTTTCTGGTGCTTTACTCATGGGTGGAGTGGTGCTAGGAATAGTGCCATCCACCTTCAATGCCATCCACCTCCGTGCCGTCCTTGGCATCCCCCCCGTGATCTGTCAACAGCTCCAACAGGGGCCGTTCGTACCTACCCCAGGCCCTGGTCACTTTTTCCCTTTTTCCAGCCCCCATTCCCGACTGCTCAGGTGCAAAAACAGTCGGAATTAGTCAACGAGCCCTCGGCTAATTGAGGTTTGGAAAATATTGTATCAATCCCAGTGGAGTGGAACAGAAGGAGGGGAAGATGCAGAGCCATGAATTTAAAGAACAGAGAGCTGGAAAAAAAAGGAATACAAGTTTAAACGGTGGAATGAAAAAGAAAAGACAGGAAAGGGTGAGGAGGTTTTGTCTCAAAGAACTGTTTTGGTAAATGGAACACAACCCAGCTTGACCAACGCTGGCAGTATGAGCCGAATTAAATCCTGGCCATGAGTTAAAGCCAACACTTTGTTTTTGTTGTTGTATACAAATGTTGTTGTTTGTTGGCTTGTCTATTTTAGGAACGCTCAAGTTATACAGGCAGAACGCTGACTCTGGGGAAATCATTTCACTTACACAATGAAATTCTCTGCTGTTGTTCCGCCTGAAGTCGATGTTTTCTCGAGCAAATTGGTTTGGCAGTGAAGAGTTGAGATACAGAGTGAAGAGTTGAGATAAGACAATTACAAGGGTGGTGTCTTTACAGGTGTCTTTACAGGTGGTCACGGGTGGAACTTCACTCCACCTGTTCTGTAAATAACAGAAGAGGAAAACTAGCCAGGATGAATCATGGTTTAAGCGTTGTTCAGAAAAGTGAAGAAGAAGCATAAACCTGAAACCCAAATTCCATCTTTGTAATGGTTTTGCATTGGTGCTCAAATACATAATTTGGTATCCGGATTTTTCATGAACAGAGTAAAAATTCACTCAGTAAAATGTGACTCCAGTTAAAGTAAAAGTGTCACTTTAAACTTTTACTTGAGTAAACGAACAAAAGGTTTTTGCTTTTAAATGAACTCAAATATCAAAAGTACTGTGATTTATTACGGCTTTAATGTTCCAATGTCAAAGATTCTTCACTTAATCAGTTTCTGTGTAAAGACTCGAATGTGACTCTCAGCACACTGATCTATTAATAGAATGATATTAATGACTCAAACACTGATTGATTTCTATTACAATCATCATGAACCCAAAAACGTGTAAACGAGGTCACGTGTGTTGTGGTGAGTTCGAGTCTGGAGTTTCTTCATCATTTATTCTTCTCTAAATGTTCTGCTTGATGTTGAACTGATGCTGAACTGTATGTTGGTGATCAGTAGATGCACCGAGCGCCGATCAGAACACGTGTAAAACACAGCGTGCGCTCGATCCTGATTGGTGACTCGCTGCGAGTTTCAGCAGTTACGTTTTTATCCTGACTGATTTCACTAAATGTAGTAAATAGTAAGAAATTTTACTTTAAAATGTAGTGAAGTTACAGTAAAAATCTCCCCAAATGAAAACACTACAGTAAAATACAGATATGTGACAAAGCTACTTAAATACAGGAACAGATTACATTTACTTCATTACCGCTCACCTCTGATTTTATGTAGTGGAAAAATACTGATTAGGAATTCCTTATGCTTCATTCCAAATCAATAATTTATTGTTGCTGGGTGGGTCTGAAGACCAGAATCTCATTTCTAAACTCTTTATCTGTGTAAAGCTGCTTAGAGAAAACGTTCACTGTTAAACGTGCTCTACAAATAAAACTAAAATGAACTGAACAGCTAAAAAGCTGCTAGTTTAGCTGTTCAGCTGTTCAAAAACAGCTAAATGTGGTGCTATGGATGGCGCAGGTTTGCTGAAGAAATAAAAAAAAAAACGATTCATTTTGGAAGATTTATCCAATGTTGCTTTACTTTTCATTATTCATGTCACTGGTATTAATGAAATATTGGTGGCAAGCAGAGCCGGGTTTGTACAATCTCACATTTTTTCCTCTTAAACGGAACTTTAAAAGGACACACTGTTGAAGTCTTGGGTGTGTGTGTGTGGCTAAAGACATGAACAATTTGAGCCGGGTCCAGACGGTGACACTGCACTCAGCCGTGTGGAAATAAAGTCATGTAACAGGCATAATCAGGAAAGTCACTTGTGTTAAAATATGCTCCCTTTGCAGTATGCCAGGCCCTGTACCTCCGTCTCTCTCTCTCCATCTCTCTCTCGCTCTCTCTCCCTCTCCTTCTTTCTCAGCTTTATTTCCAGGGACTTGTGTCATGTTTACCAAGTTTCCCCCGTCGTAGCTCTGCATCTCCCCTAACACGCTGCCCTTTTCCTTTGCTGTGATTTCATAGGCGTGTTGCGCTTGGCCCCGAGTCGCAGGAAGAAAATCATCCACCCGTTCTGAATATATTGTGGAATTATTTAAAACATATTTCGAGAAACAAGCCTGTCAGTCTACCGAGGCTCGGACAAGCCACAGAAGGCAGATTGTACGGCAGTAACGCTGCCGCGTATGACCTTTAACAGTCAGCAGAGGTAAAACAGGAACGCGTATAGAAGTTATATTCATTATTTTGGCTCGAACGTGTCAAATGAGTCGTATTTTGTGGAAGAATGTGTTTTGACACGCATTAAATTACTCACGTCCAATAACAAAAGTGTGTCTCGGATTCACCGACTCGTAAATTCAAGACGGAAATGACAGTAATTATGGGAAATACTTCACTAGTTGTCAAGTGCTTTATTATTATGGACAAGATTGAGGCCTGTATGTAGCATATGTGAGGGTTTTATATGACTTTCTGTCCACTGATTCCATCAGAGGATTGATATTAGTGTAGTAATTCCATACTGCCAGGTCTTGCTGTTTCAATCCAAACGCAAAAAAAACCCCAGCATTCCAATTTAGTCCCATTTTGGTCTCCGTGTCTTTCCTCAGGAGACGTATGTAAGAAATATTTCAGCAAAGCCAAGGCAGACGTTTTCCATGTGCCATTCATGTAATTCTCACGTGTGGACCGTGTCGCTCAAAGATGGATTCCCCATGTATATATCATGTAGAACTACAGATCCACTGTACAGACAAAAGTATGGGACACCTGACCTTTCCAGCCATACGCACTTCTTCCCCAATCATTTACCACAAACGTGTACACAATTGTACCTAACGTGTACATGAATGCATAGCTTTAAATGTTCCCTTCACTTGAACTAGGAGACCCAAACCCGTTCCAGCATGATGATGCCCCTGTGCATAAGGCCAGCTCCATGAAGATCTGAATGATGTGGAAGATCTCCTGCTATAGAGCTCCAGTTCTATTGAACATGATGAATGTGAACGCTGACTGCACCCCAGGATTCCATACTTTCTCACCTACATCATTACCTGACTTTACTAACACACTTGAATCTCCACAAAAAATCTAGTGGAACTTTTTCTCAGAAGAGTGGAGCTCATTATAAGAGCAAATTAGGACTAAATGTGGACTGAGATGTTCAAAAACACACATACTAGATAGATAGATAGATAGATAGATAGATAGATAGATAGATAGATAGATAGATAGATAGATAGATAGATAGATGATAGATAGATGATAGATAGATAGATAGATAGATAGAGAGATAGATAGATAGATAGATAGATAGATAGATAGATAGATAGATAGATAGATAGATAGATAGATAGATAGATAGATAGATAGATAGATAGATAGATAGATAGATAGATAGATAGATAGATAGATAGATAGATAGATAGATAGATAGATAGATAGATAGATAGAGAGATAGATAGATAGATAGATAGATAGATAGATAGATGATAGATAGATAGATAGATAGATAGATAGATAGATAGATAGATAGATAGATAGATAGATAGATAGATAGATGACTGAAGTGCAGTTAAATATGTAAATATACTGTACATACAGCAAATAAATAAATATATAACTAAATTCAATGTAATAAATAATAAATTGAATTGTTGTAAAAATATAAAATATATAAATATCTACATTTAAAAAATACAGTATGATACACTGTGTTAGAACATTTTTTCTGTAAACTTTACATGTTCAGACCAAGCTAATTTTTATCAAATTTATTGAAGGTGCCCATGTTTTTATTTTAATTTTAATTTTTTTATCCATTTTACATCCTGCAACGAACATATTTACTTTTAATCACCACATTATCTGTGTAAAGCTGCTTTGAGACAATGTTCATTGTTAAAAGTGCAATACAAATAAAAATGAATTGAATTGAATTGAATTGAATTAAAGAAACGAACACCAGGATTTAATTTACAATCGCTGCATTTTCTTATTCAGAGCAACGTACAAAAGAGCTTTAAAGTCTCCATCAATTCATAAACCAACACTGGTTCTCTGGGATGCAAACAAAATCCCATCAGCCTAAAACTCTGTTGGGAGGAATTATAGCACATTATAGCAGGAATTATAGCACATTTTCACCATTCCGGGTTAAAGAACAGTAAGGTAATGTGTTAGAAGGCTACCAGCTTCACACCAAAACTTACCTGTGTGGTGATTTTCTTTCTGATGCTCAGTTACCTGGAGCTCCTATGCACAAATTATATTTCCATTACTACTGTAGATACACATATATAATACTATATGGTTAAATCATTGGATTGCGCATGCCATATTTCTGTCCAATCTATTGAGTATTAAACAACAAAAACTGTTTATTTCTGAAATGACTGCAAGTGTAGTGGAGATTGTGGTCCTGATTTAAGCAGACACCCACCCCAGGTGATTCCAGACGCCTCTCTGAAGTCTTAGAATGTTGCTTAAGCCCAAAGAAAGTTTCTGAGGCATATGGTGCCAAAGAGATGGAGAAAACTGCCCCCTTTAATCCTTTCAAACAGGGACATTGGGTGCAACTATAGTGGGAAAATGCAGAAAGTTCATCTTTTGCTAGTTGTTTTTGGCAACGAATAAAGAAAAGGGACAAACATGAAAGACACACACATACAAACACACACACACACCCCTTGTAGATGTGTAGCAATAATATTTTAATTGGTATATCTTCTGCTACACACGAGCCAAGTTTGATACCATGAATGGACATAAAAAGTCGCAATTAGCAGTTTCTCTTTTTTTCTCATCTACAATCTCCAAACTCGTTTATTCCCCATGTTCATCAGCATGTTTACTGAATTTGCTACAATTATGCGTGTAGTTGAAGATCTGTGGTCCCAGATAAACTGTTGGAGGTGGGAGAAATCACCTGGGTAGTCTTTTGTACATGTGAGCATGTAGGATTTTCTAAGAAAGCCATATGTCACAGCAATAAAGACAGCTGGAATAATAAAGACGTTTTCCTTGGAACCTTTGCTTTGGCCAAGCCTTTAAGGGTTATAATAAAATAAGATACACATGAGAATCACCTGGAGAACATATTTACATTACATTTCTCATTCATACAACTGAGCAGTTCAGGGTTTAGGGCCTCGGCCCTGAATAGAAACCGACCCATCCTATGATTCTCTGGAATGGTTTTTGGCCACACTCAACCCACCACACCCAAGCCATTAGGAGGAATGATGTAACCTTATAAACCCTGGGCACAACTCGAGATGTTCCAGTTTAGGAACGACCAGGTAGCAGCAGTGCAGAATTCATCAGTCCTGAAACAGTCCTCAGAAAGGCATTGAGGGTCTTGATAGCCTGGGTGATGGCATTCACAGACCAGTAAACCTACAGGGCATCTACTGGGCACATCAGAGAAATATCCCATGCACATTATGTTTTTATTATTTGTTGGTTTCCAAAACTGAGTAATTTGGTTTTTTTTACCAAAAGTCAGGAAAGACTGTCGTTCTTCTGAATAAGAAAGTGCACCAAATGCTGTAGTTTTCTTCTGAACATCTGGGTCTACCTTTTCACTCTTACCCCAAGATGTAAAAATGTCTATGGTCAGAACGGATAATGGGGTCAAATAAATACACACCCAGCATCCATAACATTATGACCATCTACCTAATACTGTTTTGGTCCCCTTTTACTACTAAAACAGTCGTAACCCATCGGTCATCAACAGCATGAACTTTTTTAGCAGTTTGAGCTGCAGAAGCTCGTCTTTTGGATCGGACCACACGGACCAGCCTTCGCTCCTCACATGCATCAATAAGCCTCGACCCCCCCACGACCCTGTCGCCGGTTTACCACTGTTCCTTTCTTGGAGCACTTGTTAGATACTGACCACTGCAGACCAGGAACACCCCACAAAAGCTGCAGTTTTGGAGATGATCTAACACAGTCGTCCCAATTTGTCCAACTCGCTCAAATCCTTACGCTCGCCCATCTTTCCTGCTTCTAACATTTACATTTACATTTACGGCATTTTGGCAGATGCCCTTATCCAGAGCGACTTACAACTGAGCAGGGCGGGCCTTACTCAAGGGTCCAGCAGTGGCAGCTTGGTGGTGGTGGGATTTTAACTTGTGACCTTCTAAACCAAAGTCCAATGCCTTAACCACTCAGCTACCACCTCCCCTAACATCAACTTTAAGGTGGCCTTTTGAATCAGTATGAAGTTGTACATCAGTAGTTATGGTGTTGGATTTCTGATCAGAAGGTCATGAGTTCAATCCCAGCCCTCACTAAGCTGCGACTCAGTGTTATAAACAAGATATCTGTAATAATAATCTGGATAAGGGCATCTGCCAAATGCAATCATTGTAAATGTCTAACACTCATTGAATAAATTAGCAATATATACTCATTAACCACAGAGCAGCTTCTAGCAATAATGTCAATTCAAACGTCTCATTAGTTATTACTCCTGGGTCTGAAAACCTTTAGAGGACCAGTGAACGGAATTGTGTGATTTCCTCCAATGAGATAGTTGGAAATTTGAAAATTAAGAACCAAGAGGGCATGCAAAAATAAATATACCCAAATACTTCCCAAATAAATAAATTTGATGTACACAGTCATTGCAGTAACGCTACAGTAGAATTGCTCCACTACAGGGACAAAGCGCTAAACTTGCTAAATGGTGACATTCTGACGAGAACTGATCCGAGGGCAATTTTCCTTCCGCCCGATGAAAAGTCATTAGCGGTGTTATTCCAATGTTTTGTTATGCAGGATGTAAAACAACTATTAATTAGATCAGTTGGGAATCTACAGCTTTCTCATGCAACAACATACGCTGACTAACGTCTGCCAAAGGAAACAGCGTCGTTCTTTCTGTCGTGCTGAGGCTAAATGAGCGAGAGCAGACAGGCTCTGACAGTCTGAGCCTCGCCTGAGCCTCGGTGTGTCAGGATGGAGGTACTGGCAGCATCTCTTTAGAACGCTCTGTGGGAATTTTAGAAGCTCTGAATTGACCTTTTGATTGAGACTTGCGTGTTAAGCCAGACAGTACGGTATTTTTTGGAAGCTGGTTTTTCTCAGGACTACTGGGGATTCCCTTGTGTTTGCTGAGTTTTCTGACTTTGCAGGTTCTCGGACCTACTGAACAAACTGAGCCTAACTGAGAAGATTGTGTGAACTGATGATTTAATAAGAGTGCTGAGGTTTATTATGTCCATTAATCTTGAGCTATAACATGCATGAAATAACATGCATGAGGCATGGTCACACTTTTCCACTGTATAGGAAGTAAAGCGTTGCAGAGGTTTAGAACGCTGACTAAGGCCCTGTAACTGCCCTATTTGATCATGCAAAATGGCCTCATTGAAACCTAGCCATGTTTCATTGCTGACTAAAGACAAATATGACATTACAGATCTCAGAGGGCCAAATGATAATAAAAGGGTGGCACACCCACAATTCAGGCGTTCCCATTTCAGACTGGATTGCACAGACATTCATCTGATTGAGCTGTAAAAGGGCACAAATGGCAACAATAAAAAAGATGAGTCATAGCAAGTATAAATAAAAATATCTCCTAAAACAAACAAGAACACAGCAATTGGTGTAATACTTCACATAACCTTCTTGACTTGTGTAGCCAGAACTCGCAGCCCATCCAGCTCTTTGGGTAAAATCCACTGCTGAATTTGTGCATTTGAGTTGAGATACACAGTGAAGAGTTGAGATACACAGTGAAGAGTTGAGATACACAGTGAAGAGTTGAGATACACAGTGAAGAGTTGAGATACACAGTGAAGAGTTTAGATACAGAGTGAAGAGTTGAGATACACAGTGAAGAGTTGAGATACAGTGAAGAGTTGAGATGCACAGTGAAGAGTTGAGATACACAGTGAAGAGTTTAGATACAGAGTGAAGAGTTGAGATACACAGTGAAGAGTTGAGATACAGAGTGAAGAGTTGAGATACACAGTGAAGAGTTGAGATACAGAGTGAAGAGTTGAGATACACATTGAAGAGTTGAGATACAGAGTGAAGCGTTGAGATACACAGTGAAGAGTTGAGATACACAGTGAAGAGTTGAGCTACAGAGGGAAGCGTTGAGATACACAGTGAAGCGTTGAGATACACAGTGAAGAGTTGAGATGCACAGTGAAGAGTTGAGATACACAGTGAAGAGTTGAGATACAGAGTGAAGAGTTGAGATACAGAGTGAAGAGTTGAGATACAGAGTGAAGCGTTGAGATACACAGTGAAGAGTTGAGATACACAGTGAAGAGTTGAGATACAGAGTGAAGAGTTGAGATACAGAGTGAAGCGTTGAGATACACAGTGAAGAGTTGAGATACAGAGTGAAGAGTTGAGATACAGAGTGAAGAGTTGAGATACACAGTGAAGAGTTGAGATACACAGTGAAGAGTTGAGATACAGAGTGAAGCGTTGAGATACACAGTGAAGAGTTGAGATACACAGTGAAGAGTTGAGATACACTGAAGTTTTGAGATACACAGTGAAGAGATGAGATAAGACAATTACAAGGGTGATGGACAATCTGTTTAAATCAGAGAAGTCTTTAATGTAATGAAGAAAACGTAAAAATCTCCCCAAATGGAAAAACTTCATTGAAGTACAGATACACGAAAAAAGTGACTTAAGTACAGGAACAAATTAAAAGAACTACAAGTTTCTTGACTAAAAACAAAACAAATCTGTTTCTAAGGGAAGAGACTGGAAATTCACCACAGCAATTCATAGGGATCTTTGCCCAGCTGCCTCAGACACTTATCCATGTTCGTAAATGGCATGTACAGAGGTTATAAACCTTTCCAGCATATGCAATATAACTTCTTTATAGTTTCATCAGGTGCTGGTGTGCACGGGACTGACCGGTCAACCTGCAGCTTGCACTAGAAGTAATAGAGACCTGTTGAAATGTTTCTCATATCTGTAGATCTTATTTAATATACAACAGTAAACCAGACCCATAACAAAGCTGTCTGGGCAACATCTGGAGTTTGTCTTTGATTAATCTATTTAAGTTGCTTAGTCTGAGACTAAAATAGAACAGTAATCGATTCTCGGAAATACGGAGTTATCAGTCGTATGAACTGTTCAATAAATGATACTTAATACGACGACACTTGATACAATGACTTTGACATTTGCAACGAAGGTAAAATCATTATTCATCACATGCTCATTGACCGAAGGTATATGTCAGTTCTGTATAATTTATTGATCGTCGCTTATTAAAAATATTTGGTAGCTGAATGTAGTTTTTTAATATATTTTTATGTAAAAGACGTCCCAATATTTTTTCTTCTTCGACTTCTTACATCAATCCAATTTGCCAAAGCATAAATATCGTACCTGAAAAAAAGTCACTCAGAGTTTAATTTTCCAAAAAGAGCCCTCATTTGGTTTCACTGGTTACTGATCAGATCTCAGTCACCCCCTGTAAAGGACTGGGTGAAGGTCAAGGCCTCTATCACTGCTGAAGAAATGTGACTGCTGGCTGATGGTACTGTTGTGTCATCTGTCACCTCCCTGTCTCTCATTTCGGTCCTTTCAATAGAGGCCTGTCTTGTGTCTGATCAGCCGAGTGGAACATCCCAGACATTGCTCTGCCACCCCTCGAGTCTTCTCATCTATCTGGAGATGTTTTCAGGATGTAAGGGGTTTTGGGATCATAATAATAAAGGAAGCACGAATGATGTTCGATTCAAACGTAACCAGTTTTAAATTAGCATGTCATGCTATTCCATGTGGGCATTGATGACAAAGGAGTAACAATGTGTTCCCCGAATCCGTTTGTGGACAGGCCAAGCAGCTGCAGAAGCAAATTGGTGCAATTAAGAGCCTCTGAGCATTGAGCTCCCTCTGAGTCTGGGTCTTTTGAGAGCTGCTGGAAACAAGCAAATCTCATCAAATCTGTCCGTAAATGTCAGAGCAGGCTTTTTGATGCAAGGCCACTCTCTGTGTGATTAAAGAAAATTTCCCTCTTGGCCCTGATTTCCACCCACCCCCCCACAAATCTTTCAGGGGCAGGCGGCAAACTAGACCTCCTTGATGTTCCTTAACCTCTTTCACCTCGCTGGCCCTCAAATAAGAACCCATTCTAGACCTCCAGTACTCCAAAGGTTGATGTTTAGAAGGTAATTGATTTGGGGTTATTTGTTTTACAACAGATTTTGCAGTGATTGATGACCAGGGCATGCTGAAGGAGTCATTCCAGTAGGGTGTATTTGCAAGAGATGCATTTCAGAACTTTCTTTAGAAAGGTTACACACGTTGTTTATGGATGCAGGCAGAGAGACATGTCTCCACCTCGCTCAGGCTTACGTCAGCCACGGGTTACTGTTATGAGGCACTTTTTCACAACGACGATAAGATTACCGCCCTTGTAATCAGTTTACGCACGGTGCAGATCAGGTTGCCTTAGGATCACCTACAAAGCATTACAAATCCCTGTCTTTAAACCGTTGCAGTTCAAACAGTCCCTGGACGAGTGTGGACTGATTATATGGGTATAAATGTAAGAGTTTGTAAATCTGACAGACTGTGATCATTATGGAAAATGATGGCCTCTGACCCCAGGAACCTCTGACTGTGGAAGTGGCCTATTTATTTGATTGGGTAATTGACTAATGAAAGACTTCCTCTTCTCTCTGTGTGTCCTCATATTCCACTGCCTCAAGAATGGGTGTGGAGGTGAGGGAATGCACGTACCTAGAAAAGCTTAACTGACAAGCGTTTCTTTTCTTCCCCCCTTTTTAACAAATTGTTTGGTTTTATTTCCCAAAGCATTAACAAGTAGGCAGTTACTAAATCAGCCGTAAATGCATAATTGTCATGTTTGAAGACTGCTAGCAACCACTAGCAATATTTTCACACATGCTTGCATCTTCTTGCCAATGAAGATACTTAATTCAGCTACTAATGCACGAAGATCTGAACAACCAAACCAGCTTCTACTTTAAAAAATCAACGATTAGTTGTTTCCTGTCCACAGAGGCCACTTGTTCATTTATTGTCATTTTAAAGCTACACTGCTGCAACTCTTTCCTTCAGGTTTTCCAACTAAAATGCACAGGGTCTCCCAGACCACCTCACTGCTGTGTTCCCTGCACTGGCTTCCTGTAGCTGCCTGCAACAGATTCATAACACATTGATACTTGCCTACAAAGCCAAAAATGAATCAGCACCCACCTACTATCGCACCCTGCACTAGCACGACTCGACCGGACCCATTGTCCATGCAGATACAACGAAGACTTGGATCAAGACTCTTCTCTGTCCTGGCACCCAGGTGGTGGAATAAAAAAACCCTGGCTGTCTGAATAGCTAAGTCACTACTGGTCTTCAAACGAAGACTTAAAACCTACTTCTTCACCATGCACACGAGTTTACTTTAAATAAATAAAACAATCTTTTGTCTTGCATCTTTTTGTTCATGTTGTTCGAACCTCCTCCAAACCCCAACATGAAAAATGACCCAGCACTTCTGCGAGTCAGTCTGAATAAGGCCATGTGCTAAATTTTAGAAATGTCAATGTGAAAACAACAACGAGAAACAACTAATATATGAAATTCACAGGGAGTACAAGAATGCAGAAGAAATCCAAATTAACATGTCATGTGCAGCAGATCCCTGAATCAGGTTACTATAACTCCTCTGGTTCTCCTCTGGTTGCAGACAATCTTCCCCGCCCACATCACCCAAATTCCCATTTCCTTAATATTTCTTTTTTCCTGTTTCCGAACAGAATCATGAAAAAAGTCACATGACGGATATCTCTCTCCAGGTCAAATATTGTATTGGTTTTAAAGCTCGTTATATCAAAACTGCATGAAAGTCAACATCTCCTGCTATATTAGAGATGATCTCCTAAAGGTTCCTATTCCTGTAATTAAATCACATTACATTTTTATTCTTTGGTTGCATGCGTGTCGTTTGGTTATATCTCACCAACCTTTATGAAGCCCAAACACTCGAGTCTACATACTAGAAGCTAAATTGACCTCTTTTACATGGATCATAATGGAACTTTTTCGAATGATGGGAAAACGAGTAGTTTTGTGTGAAGGACGCGACAAGATAAGGAAGATGAAAAGAATAAAATGAGTCAAAGAGTAAGGGATGAAGGGATAAAGGTGCCGGAGGTCCTCGGCTTAAGGTGGATCTGCCTCATTGTCCTGGTCTGACCTCTGCCTTTGAAACTCTCACCTGGCCTATCTGTGTGAGTGTGTATGTGTGTGTAGATGTGTGTGCAGGGGGTAACGGGATACCTGTCACTGCCGCTAATGGCCTTTGAAGGACCCAGCTAATCCCCAGAGCCTGCATTCAGCCAGGCATAAAGCGGGGAAACGGGGATCAGTGCAGGCCCGTGGAAGCGTACAAGCAGGGGATTGTGTGAGCAGGAACGTCACCCAAGTGTGCATCAGTGTGAGAACGGATCACAAAGAGTCCTGCTGCCAGCGATGCCAAATCACGCTAATTACTCACCTATTTTATACAAAAAAACACAAAATGTACCCTTTTTTTTAAGCGAAACTAATGATCTCTATTAATCACATGGTGAAAAAGCAGCATAACATCGCCACCGTCGCTGCCGACCGCAACACGTCATACGGTTCCGGTAGGGAACGCGGTGATAGATGTGGAGATGGAAAAACAGATGGAGTCAGTGGTAAACCCAGTTTCCAAACCAGACCTCTTTGGTGCATTGACTATTGCTTTCACTGTCGGGACCGCTTGAGTGAATGTGACACGAGTTTTACCATAGTGTAACATGATGAAGGACAAAAAAAAAGAAATAGAAACGAAGTCTTGGACAGGTGTTTCATATTATAGCCTGAGGACATTTATTAGGTACGACAGAATGCTTTGCGAAGCTGTTAAACTTTACCGAGAGTGACACTGTCTGAAGTCTGTATTAAAAAAATAAAATTACCAGCTGGAAACGTTTCACAAGATAAAACTTGGATCACTGTTTATTTATTTTATATTTTTGGATGGATGTTGGATGTCACAAAAAAATACTTTAATCTCTTTAAGATGTCATTGGTGAATAAAACTGCATTTGAATAAGGAATTGAACAAGAACAGGCAGAATGGAATTATTCTGAATTGGTTATTTGTCAATAACAGATTGTCCATAATGTTTTTTCTTCTTTTCTTATTAAAGAACACATACTATTTTTTGTTAAACATATAATAAATTGCAGCTTTTCACTGCTAAGCATTTCTGTCTAGATGGAACATGTGAATGGGCTTTTTTTTTTTTTTTACTTACAGATATAATAATAATAATAATAATAATAATAATAATAATAATAATAATAATAATATTGGTATGTGCTTCTTTTTTAACAACAGTTACAACCTTTTTGAACAACCAAACACTGTTATAATAAGCTCCACTCTTCTGGGAAGATGTTCCACTAGATGTTGTGCAGATTTTGTGGAGATTCAGTTGTTAACAAAGAAGTTGTTAACAAAGTCAGGTACTGATGTAGGTGAGGTTGGACCTCTATTAAGATCTTTCAAGACTTTTGCAACTCAAGAACTTTGAGGATGGATTTGGACTGTAATTTATATCGGTGGTTCAGGACCACAGTTTGCATGGACAGTTACGCATTTCAGTGTCCATCACGGAACTAAAAACCTCAACAACGATGGAACTGTAATAAATAAACATTCAGTTGTTGAGGATGAAGTTCTCATTTGAGTCTCAAAGTTTCTTTATCATGAGGATTTTCCTTCACCACAGTTGCCACTGACTCGCTCATTAGGGATAAACTTATAAACTTATTCTTTTATACAACTTTATAACCTCTGTAACGCTGCAGCGATGTCCACTGTTATAAACGCTCTACACATCAAAATGAATTGAATGGAAGTTAAAGCATATCTTCATGAAGCTAGATGGAAAAGTCAGGTGTTCCAGGATTTTTGGCCATGTAGTCTATAACCTTTGGAGCCTGTCTTAGCACCTTCTGACCAATCAAAATGAAGAACTTCACAGCTCATACTGGGCTGAAAGTTTCTTTTATTATTACTCAATATGCAGTGTTTGATAAATGGTTTGGAAATTCTTCTTCTTTGAATGAATAATAACAAAAAACAAACGTGTTTGTCCTGAATGAAAAAGTAAATCTGTCTCGGACATAAAAAAATGATTTCAGAAATGATTTATTTCGACTGGGAAATAAACAGAATGTATACTACCGTATCATACGCTATCAGAACCCTTAACTGTTCTTCAGAAACCTGTTGAGAAACTTTTTTGTTCTACCTACGTTTCCTTTCAGCCACACACTCGAAAACACGAGTTCACTTCCTCCGACTTTTCCTTCCACCAACATTATTCTTGGTTGGCTTCTGTAAACAGTACAAATTAGAACATCATTAATTACGAGGTGTGTGTTTATTAGTGCTGTGGGGTGTCATAAGCCTTCATTGTAATGGTTGTGAGCTGTGAAGAATTACCTCATTTGAGGAATCGAAAACGAGACCAGCCCATGGCAACTGCAGTAAACTCAATATTGTGTTTATGTATTTAAAAAAAATCGCGCAATGGGTAAAAAGGTCAAGTCGTTAATTCTAAATGAAACTCTGGAGGATAAAAGATGAATATGGATATGTGTAAGTATAAATGTATGGAAAGGTAGGATAAGAATATTCAACAGGTTTGACTACATTTGGCTGATTTCCAGACTTTAAAAAGATCAGCTTTTATTATCCACTAATAAATAAATATAAATAAAATAAAAAAGAAATAAATATAAATAAAATAAGAAATAAATAAAATAAAATAAAATAAAATACATAAAACATAATTGAGCCAAAAGTTTTTATTTTGGTTACAGAGTTTATAGGGTAGAACAAGCTTAAAGAGTAGCTGCATTAAAAAGAATGTCGATGAAAGGTCAAGAATAAGTAAATGTGTGTGTGTGTGTGTGTGTGTGTGTGTGTGTGTGTGTGTGTGTGTGTGTGTGTGTGTTTTTTTACTCAGTGTATCATGTCTATCCTGTTTGGTGGCGAGTGTGTTGCGAAGGTTTTTCTGTTCCATCACAGCTCACCGTGTCCGACGTCTCTACGGAAAACTTTTCACTGGAAAAAAAAAACAAACAAACCACAAAACAAGCATGTGATTTAACAAAGTGTCTAAAAACGGCCTTCTGTTTGTCATCATGTTGGTATGGGAAAAATGTCTGCATTTACATTTATGGCATTTGGAAGACAGCAATTATCAAGAGCGATATGCAGTTATCTCATTTGTACACCTGAGCAGGTGAGGGTTCAGAAGTTTCAACTTGGTGTTCCTGGGATTAAACATAGTATCAGACTGGTAACAAATGCATTTATTGGTGCTGCTGCATCCCAAGAGGAACAATATACTATATGAACTAACTTTTCCAGCCATATTAGGGTTTTCGTACATGCAATTGTATAGAACATCTTTGGATGCAGGAGCATGAAATGTTCTCTTAACTTGAACTAGGAGACCCAAACCTGTTCCAGCATGATAATACCCCTGTGCACAAAGCCGGCTCCATGAAGATCTGCTTTACGTTGGCTGAAATGAAAGATCTCCTGCTTTAGAGCTCCAACCCTCTTCACCATGATGAACGTGAACGCTGCCTGCACACCAGTCCTCCTTACCTTCTCACCTACATCAGCACCTGACTTTACTAACACTAACACCTTGTGGCTGAATACATTTCCACAAAATCTAGTGCAACATCTTCCCAGAAGAGTGGAGGTTTTTATAACAGCAAATGGGAATTACATTTGGAAGAGTATGTTCAAAAACCACCTTCCAATCTAATTTGTCCATATAGTAGGATCAGTATGTAGGATCAGTCGATCAGGATCAGGATCAGGAAAAAGCAAGTAGGATTAGTGAACTGTAATTTTTTTTTTGGGGGGGGGCAAATCAGCCAAATTCAATTACAATAAAATCTACCAAATTCTAATTTTTCAGTAATGCTGATTTTATTCAAACTTAAACGCGCAATAATAAACGCTGACAATTGTTTTATTTATGAGCACATCACAGCAGTCCCAAATACACACATCCAAAATAAGGCAAATACAAAAATGATGTTACTTTTTTTTGTCCTAAAGCCGGTACTTGCAGCCTGACTGGATTCACAATACCATATTTCTTTGTAAAAAAAAAAAAAAAAGCTCCTGCTAATGATTTAGGAATAAATTTGATAATTGATTTGATAAATGAGGCCAAAGAGTCCTCGAGGAACCCTGGAAGATGAACCCAGGAGTCGGCCCCTGAGCTGTTCAGAGGGTAACTGGTGTGGCCTTTTTTAATGGTGTGAGATCTCACCACACACAGGCCGAGACAGCAGCCGGGGCGAGAGCACATCCGCGGAGGCAGATCAGATCAAAGGTCTTGGTCATGGCCATTAGGGCCAGCAGAGAGGAACCCGACATGAAAAGCCTGTGTTTTGAAAGGGAAGCAAAGAAGAGAAAGAGAAGGAGCAGAGAAAAAAACCACAGTGCTCTCTCTTAGCAAACTGTGAAATAATTGAAAAGGTACGTCAATCAAGTGTAAGCGTAATGTTGGAACCGAGAGATTCCCAGGCTTTTATCCGAGGAGGGGCGACAGGCCAGGGAGAGATGCTGAAGGGGGCAACCCGCAAAATTAAAGACCTCCAGGCAAGTTGGGAAAAGCTAGAGAACCTCTGCCCAATCTTTCACCCGGTCTTGCCCCAACCCCATCCCCCCACCCCCCTTCCCTTTTAATTGAGGTGGGAGGAACCCTGCTCTCTGCAACAAAAGCCGGGTCATTAATAAGTCCCTGTCGGCTTCCAGATCTCAGGTAGGTAACAAAAGCCTATTCGGAGCAAAAGGCCAGTTGAAGGAAACATAATTTTATGACCCCCCTGTACACCCCTCACCCAGCACCACCACCAAGACCTTCTTACTACTATGTACAACTCTTTGACCCCCTTCTCCTTATTCAACTATAATTCTGACAAAAGAGCTCCAGTGAAAATTCTCTTTTCTCCGCTTCTCTTTCTACCTATTTTCAAGGTCAAAAAAAAAAAAAAAAAGACCCAATGATCTGAAGATGGGCTCATTTCCAAAAAAACCCTACAGACTTGGGGGGCTTAAAGAGAAGACTGAATGTGGAGACAAAACGAATAAAGAAGACTGAGCACAGGACTTGTTCCATGCTTTAAGAAATCCCATGCAAGATCAGAAAATGTCTGGTCCACAGTTGACTAAGCAGAAGCGAGGATTTGCTTAATTAACAGTTTTGGCTAAAAGGTTGCGAGAGCACAGATACACAAAGTGACCTTTTTGAACAATTTTTGGCATTGCAAACACGCAGCATAGCTTACAAAGTTGTTTTTTTTACCACCCAGATCAGTAACCCAGTTTAGTTAAAGATGGATTATGTGGGGCCAAGACTGAGATTATGCTGGCACTCTAATCCTGAAAGGTTTTTCATTTGTCCCTTTAGGGTACAAAGTTACATACATTTACCCACCAGATGCACCTGTTTGGAGGGTGCAAGACTCTCAACTCTCCAAAGCAGCAAGCACCAAGTTCCACTTAGATCCAGTAATGCAAAACAACCAAGCATGATCAATATCTACTTTTTACTACAAAGTTTTTATATTTATTCCCTGCTCCAAACTTCAATAATTAAACAATTGGACCATGAATTCTATCGGTCTGAAATTCTGGAGTGAAAATATGGCTCTAATATCTTGCAGCATTTGGTAGGCACAATCTTATTCACAGTGACTTATATCTTATTTATACAGCTGAGCAGGTGAAATGTAGGAGTTAAAGTTCAACAGCTTAACCACTAAACCACCAGATTTCCCACTTTTAGGTTTAAGAACCTTTTCTAAAAAGCACAGAAAAGAATTCCATAAAATGGTACTGATCTACTGTGTAAATATAATCCATACTATTACTTTATATTCAACTTGTAACCTGGTATACAGTGAATGTGTGGACTCTTTGGGTTGCATGTTAGGAACTTGGATTCAGGAAAAAGGAGGTCTTCAGCAGTTGTGTTGACAAGTGCCTGTGACTCAGATGTTTAGACATTAAGTAGTAGTTTGTTCCACCACTTCAGAGATGGAGGCCTTGCTTGTACCTTGTTGGGGGCAGAGGAAGAAGATATGGAGCAGTAGTAGAAGATTTGGGGATCAGTGGAGCAATGGTAGAGATACAGACTGATCCCCAGGTTATTTAAGTTTTCTCTTCAGGAATCCCACAGTACAACTCAATTCTCATGCAGGGTTTATAGGAACTCAGTGAGGTGCGGTCCTGACTCCTGAAGCCGATACCAGGTTACAGAGATTAGGGACAGCAGCACTTCCAGGCACTTTTTATTTGACTGGTTCGGTCCTCATAAACTCAGCGTGAACCTCAGTCATCTGGAACGCTGTCAGAGTGGATTACGAGCTGCACGCCTGCTTCTACCATACCGTTTTGTGCAACACCCTAAGGAAAAATAAACAGGAAAAAAAAAACATGTTGATCTTCAAAGCACGGGGCATTTCTAACGGAGACGATGAGTTGGTTCTGCAGCTGGTGGAAGCTAC
The DNA here is from genome assembly GCF_014805685.1 of Silurus meridionalis. Classification (NCBI taxonomy): domain Eukaryota; kingdom Metazoa; phylum Chordata; class Actinopteri; order Siluriformes; family Siluridae; genus Silurus; species Silurus meridionalis. The sequence continues at coordinate 1,150,443 of NC_060892.1, forward strand.
CTGCATGACCTGCCAATCTGGCTTTCAAGCTGCGAACCAGTCTCCTTCACCCGCACGTCAAAGAAGAAAGCCGCTCGATTTGTTTATTTACTTTTCTTTCTTCACCTGAAGAGGGTGATGTCTTTTACTGGCATGCACACATGGAGACACTTGGCTGCTCTTCTTTTGAGTGCCGTGTTCAAAGTCAATACCACCAAGTGACCTTCTCAAGAAGAAGAGTTCCCAGGTGATACAATATTCAATAATAAAACATGGACTCGAACATGACAGGGTATGGTGTTGGGAGAAAATATTAACAATGGGGTGATTTTCCTCTTACTGGTACCACCTCAAAGTTTCCCAGTAACATCACATCCCAGTGTTTATTCCTCTTAATTGCACTTTTCCAAAGAATGATTTATTACAGGAAAAAAAGACCTTCCACTTTATGTTGTTGAAGGTTTAAAAAAAAAAAAGGGAAGCATTTTATAGAGTTTCTATCAAAATGGATTGTATTATAAGAATATTTAATGGTTAAGCTTTTCTCCCAAAGTGTAGTGTTTTTGAAATTCAGAAATAACACCATGTTCTTCAGGTGTTACAGCTTCAACCAGATGTTGGTCGGATCTTGTAAAAGCTTAGACAGCCTACTGACAGGTATCAAACTTACATTCTGCCTGGGACACTAATATTGTGCATTCTCAGCATTATTGTAAACCCAAGAAACCCTAAGACATATCAATCTTTTAGACACCTGACATACCTCTTTATGAACATTCCCATTTCCTGTTATACGAACCTCCACTCTTCTGGGAAGATGTTCCACCAGATGTTGGAGTGCTTGTGGAAATTTGTACTGCTGTAGGTGAGGTGAGAACGTCTGGGGTGCAGTCAGCGTTCACATTCATCCCAACGAGGTTCAATAGGGTTTATAGCTCTATAAAGCAGGAGATCCACCACTCCAACCCATGTAAAGCAGATCTTAATGGAGCTGAGTTTGTGCACAGAGGCATTGTCATGCCAAAGACGTCCTACACAATTGTGTGACTGAGATTTTGGTAACAGTTTGGAGAAGAAGCGTATGTGGCTGGAAAGACTGAAAATACGTTCTTTTGCTCATATTGCGTAACATATTCTCTGTGTTAACACTAATAACTTGACTCTGTTCAGTTCTGGAGAAAAAGTGGTCAACAGAAACCATTCAGTTGTCTGCACTGAATATTATTCCTTTATTTGGGGTTTTATTTATTTATTTATTTATTTATTTGTTTGTTTGTTTATTTTTATTTTTTTATTTATTTATGTTCATGCATCTATCTAGACGTCCGTCTGAGATACTCCTTAGTGCAATATCTCGAATGCGAACACGAAAACCGGTAGGATTTATACGATAATGATCCGACATACTGATTTGATTCGGGAATTGACCCAGGTAGGACCAAGGTCACAGGAAGGTTATTTGTTTGAAATGGTTGATCTTGAGTGGCTTCCTTCCTGTTTTTGAGGAATATTTTACTGGTAAACAAAACTTGCTTTTGTCACTTTGTAGCTGTTTAAATATTCTGTATCATAGATCTGATTTCCAAATAAATTACATTTAAAAAATAAGGACTCTGGCAAATATCTCTGAATGATGCCTTCCTCAAGTTATTCTCCATCATCTTTTTAAATTACACACAGCTGTGAAGAGTGTTTAGTTAAGTTCCTCTGGACCTGATTGTTCATCAACAGTGCATTTATTACTGCAGAACCGCCATTTAGTGGGGTTGTTATTGTTATTGTTTTTTGTTTTCTGCACCAGTGTCAAAGATGACAAAAGTCCACACATCCTTCACTCAAGTAGAAGTACAGATACTTATGTTTTAAAACACTCTGGTAAAAGTTCTGACTGCACTTTTTTACCCAAGTTGAAGTAAAGAAGTTTGGGCTCTGACATGGTCTTCAGTAAAAAACATTCATTATTATCTGTTTTAGTGTCACGCTGGTAACTGAAGCATTAAAAGCATAAGATGGTCCAAATCGGTGAGATGGAATCTCATTTGGTTCATTTTCATGTTTCATGGGAACATTAATTGGATTAATTTAATTGACTGATTGGTTGATTGGACGGCTACATCAATGACCAGGTGTACAGGATCCAGAATCAGACTCTTAAAATGTCATCAACCCAAGCGTACGAGTCTGGAGTAAAGATCTAAAGTATTACTATGTTGGTGAATAAACCCATGCTGTGAGCTGGAATTGAGTTGGTCTTTGGTAGAACGTGTGATCTGAGAGTTCTTAATCAGACCTTAGATGCTAAAGCCTTGAAGTGGCCTCAGGGTTGAGTTCTTGCATTTGCTGCCTGCACTTCTTTACTGGCGCTCAGTCAACATCACATTCAGCACCTTGATGTGGTTCTGTGTTTACAGTCCAGAGCCAGCAGCTGATTTGTCTGTGTCATTTCCTCTCATAGCCAAGACTCGATGTTTTCTATGATGTTTTTCTTTTTTTTGCTCTTTGAGCCAAGTACCACAACCTTCAGGTGGCAGGGATTATCCAAGTAGATCACAAGGATGCATTAGGGTTCCTTTGTAGGTGAAACCTGAAACAGTGTTGAGCAGAGAGCGTTCCCGTACGGCAATCAGATCCCATTCAGATGTTGATGGGCAAGCACTGAGGTTTGGACTATCTGCTTTATTGCTGTGATTTGGCTTCCAGTTTTAAAACAGGATCAGATCAACAAAGAACACGGGCAAGGTCTGAGAAGCAATTGTAGTACAGCTTGTGCTCTGCTAAATAATGAAACAACAGGGAGAGAGTTCTGAAACCCCAGCACGATGCTGTTAGGAAGATTTTCAGAACTCAGATGGCTCTCAGCTGGTACACAAGGAGACACGACACCTGAAACATCCAGAACTTCTTGTTAAATCAATTTAAAAAATCAATCAAAAAGCCCCATTGTTGCTTGTCCTTTTTTTTTTTCTCTACTCATGAGGAAAGAAATATTCCTAGAACACATAGATGGCTGTTTTTGTAATCGGTAATGACAGAGTAGTTGTTGATGGGGAAACTCCCCTCTTTCTAACCTGAGCCTCTGCTTTCTGTTTTCTTCTCCAGGTCTGATGGAAATCCGATCTGTTAGTGTGGGAGTTGTCGCCATCAAATCTGTCAGCACCGGCCTGTACTTAGCCATGTCCAAAAAAGGCACACTCTTTGGATCGGTAGGTACATCTTCAATCGTTTTACAAGACTTTCAGAAAGCGCTGCAGTTCAATCTCAGGAGAACTAACAAAGAGTTTAAGGGTATATGGTGAACTTCTTCCTTCATCTCGACGTGGTTGATATCTGTCCTAACCTAAAACAAGTGCTTGCTGCGACTGAAATGCCTCTGAAGTTGCCAGACACGACGCACACTGACCTAAATGCAGTCGAACTGAGCCGCAGTGAACTGCCTGAGGTTTACGAGAACTCCTCAAGGCTCCTGCTGGTCACAGTCCCGTTCCTGTGAACCTTGTGCGTGCCATCAGATGATTGTTTGTGCCCGGTTTAATGAGCGTGTGGTGCCTGAGCACTTTGTGTGTTCTGTGAGACCATCTGATCACCTAATGATGATAAGTCTGTGTCTCCAACATCTCCAGTCTGAAATGAAACAAACAAACAATCCTAGTAGCACGAAAACGCCTGATTTCATCCCTGTTTAAATCTCAGCCTAATGACTATTAATCACAACACTTGCTCAAGAGCTGATGTTATCTCGCTGCAGGCAGCAGGACGCCGCTGATAACAGCCCACAGAGCGGAAACCCGAACCACGTTGTCGTTGTGCCATCTCTTCTTCTTGAGATAAGAGCTTTATCCAGCCGCAGCAGAAGAGCAAAACTCTCACTATAGTAAGGGTGCGACGTAATTCCGCTGACTGTGTCTGTTAAGTGATTTGGAAGCACCAGAACGGATTTCGGTTTGCGGATTATGGCTCAGAGTCCGACATTCCTCACCCTCAGTGGTGGAGAGGAACCAAGTGGTTCTGCGCTTAAGAACTGTACTTTAGAGTGTTCACTACAATTTAATGTGCAATATCTTACTTTTTACTGAGAAAACATTAACAGTGTTAAACAATAAAAACTGATCACATCTTCTCTCCTGGTGTCCATCTGACACAAGTTCTTCTGTTAGAGACAAAATGTCCTATTTGGACTCCACAGAACTTTCTTCCACTCATTCACTGTCCAATTCTTGTGTGTTTTTGCCTCCTAGTTTGTTGCATAGAAGTGGAACATGCATGTGTCTCAAAGTTTCCACACTTGTGACAGATTCGGTACATTTCCATATTTACTCTAATCTTAAGAGGAAAGTCAACTACGTTCCAGGAGTTTGTGTTTTACAGCTTTGTATATATTTAACTTTGTGCAATGATTCTGACGTCTGATGTGTTGCACAGGATTTGGGACCCTCCAAAAATGTAATCCTTTTTTCTCTCATTGTATTTTTTTTTTCGCAGGTAAGATATAGCCCAAGCTGTAAGTTTAAAGAGCGCATCGAGGAGAACGGCTACAACACGTACGCGTCCCTGCGCTGGAAACACGGAGGCAGACAGATGTTTGTTTCCCTGAACGGTCGAGGGAAGCCTCGGAGGGGCCATAAAGCTCGACGTAGACACCCTTCCACTCACTTCCTCCCAATGCTTCCAACATAACCCTTAATTAGCTTTTTTATTATTATTGATGTCATACATATATATATATAGCTGTATATGTTTGCAGAAGATTCTTTCAACATTATTATTTTTTTGCATTGTCACATAGTATATTAACTTATTCCTCCATTCCTGTTAGCTTAAAGCCTAATACATCAACAATCACCTTCCATGTTCTTACTGGAGAAACTAAACATGTTCACCATCTCTAACCAGCTGCTGTAGAAACGCTCTAGACCTTCAAAACACCATTTTTTATGTGTTTGCTCAGATGTGTATTTTTATAGCATCAGTTATAAAATACTAGTAGATGTGCCTCGAACAATGAAACAATGAGAGTTTCCCATTCAGCTGACAAAAATATTTGAATTACATTTTACACCAGTGGTGGGCCGTGTATTTCACCCCCCAGGCCTTTAGTGGTGTCCTGCCTGAATCCATTCATTGGTTAATCCCATCATTATGATGCTGCATCACACACAGAATCTCATACAGCGAGAATGAACGTCATCATGAAAGCAAAAAACCCAATTATCACAATTCAACATGTCTCCTTTCACTGGAGCCACAACTGCACCTCCACATACATCATCTCCAGCAGAAGCATCGATATTCACCGCATCACATCACCCCGGGGTTTCCTGATTTTTTTTTAAAATTAAGGTAAATTGTACAGAAAAGAAAATGCAAAAGTATAAACGGTTCATGAAAACGCCCAACAATTGTTTTGAGCTGTTTGATCATGATGTCCAGCCTTTCTGGAAAAGTCCGTCTTGTAAACGTATTTGTAAGTGTAATCAATTTCTTCTCCTCTGTCAGTTGTTGTGGAATGGAAAAAAAAAAAAACAGCTATTAAATCCACATGAATATATTTGAGCTCTGAAGAGTGACGTGAATGAACGTGAAAATGCAGACACGTTTGGACACCTTCTAGAGGGCCTCAGTGTCGCAGACTCGGGATCTGAATGGTTAAAACAACAGCTTCAAGTCACTTACTTTACACTACAGGCGCCTTCACTGCTGATTCTAAAGCCTCAAGGCGGACCCCAGTACCATGTGATGTGACAGCTGAAATCTGATTGGATTAAGACTATAATTTATACTTACACTCCGGGAAGTAGTGCAAGTGCAAGAAACGCTATAAAATGAAGAGAATAGAATATTGGGAATACCAGACATTAAATTTAAAAAATACAGTAATCCCCCGTTTTCCGGCGGTTGGAATCTCTCGCGGAATTGAGTTTGCTACATAAGTAAATAGTTTAGCTGATTTTCTGGATAGACTAAAACACTCACAGGGAGTTTTTTTTTTTTTTCATAAAAATATAATTATTAATAATAAAATGAAGTGAAATTTTGATACAGTACAGTACTGTAGACATAAAATTGCATTTTTGGGGTGGCGTCTGTTTATCGTCTGCGGTTTTGTAACGTAACCACTGCGATAAACGGGGATTACTGTATAGTGAACTGTAGGTTAGTGATTGTGATGGAGTTAAAGCAGAAGAAAAAACTCCTGACGGCTCACCACTGGTTTTTACACGTCACATTAAAAATATTTTTAAACATTAAACAATTTTTTTTTTACATTAATTATATTCACATTTTTTCTACGATTGGGAAAGAGGTAGGATTTGCTTTTAAAACTTTTTGATTCAAAATGACAGGTTAAAAAATCTAATCCAAGAAATGCACATTTAACATTAAAGAGTAATTTTTTTTTTTTTTTACAGAAATAGCTAAATTCTTGCATACATCATTCAGTGTTTAACATCAATGTAGAAACAATTTATTTTTCTATATTTTGTAAAAAAAAAGTAATAAATAATAATAATAATAATAATAATAATAATAATAATATATACATTATATATAATTTGGCAATAAATATTTTTTCCATTTCTCCAGACGATTCACCTTCTGCCGAATTTATTTACTACCAAATCAAAAAAAAGTATTAAGACAATTTTTTTTTTTTTTTTTAAGAACATAACCTGTCATTTTGAATGAAGTTTAAAACAATGGAAAAACTTAATAAATAATGTAAATACACTAAACTTCACATTACATTTCAAATACTTTTGTCAGCTTTCGAGATCCATGTTTTTTTGTGCTTTTAGAATGCTAGAACTGTTAACCATCTGAAAAAGACAAAACCTATAAAAACCTTTTTTTTAATGAGAGAGTGATTTCTGGACTAACCACATAGCAAGCGAGCAGCACACACACACACACACACACACACACACACACACACACACACACACACACACACTGTGTAGATCAGGAGTTTATTAGGAGTAATAATCTGTACTGTTTTATATTCACTGTTGGACTTTTGCTGGAATGATGGAAGTCAAACACAAAAACGGATCATCATAATGGACTGGATTGAGATTGTGCACTGGACTATACTTCTAAATGACACTGTGTAGTTTTTGTGTTTAAATCAGACAATTTCTTATACACTATGCAGACAAAAGTATTGGCACACCTGACTTTTTCAGCCATATGTGGTTCCTTCACAAATTCAGAGGCACATAAGGCGTCTTTTATTGTGCTGGAATGAACATTTCCCTTTACCTGAACTTAGAGACACTTATTCCAGCATGGCAATGCCCCTGTGCACAAAACCAGCTCCATGAAGTGATGCTTTACAAGGGTTTGAGATTTTGAGTGGCCTGCTGAAGAGCTTTGACCTGCACCCCAGGCCTCCTCACTATCTCGCCTACATCACTGCTGACTTTACTAACACTCTTATGGCTGAATAAATCTCCACAAAATCTAGTGGAACATCTCCCCAGAAGAGTGGAGCTTATTATAACAGCAAATGGGGACTAAATGTGGAATTTGATGTTCAAAAAGCTTATGCGATCCTTGTACTCAGGTGTCCACAACTTTTGTCCGTATACTTTATTTCAAGGTGGAGGCATTCCTGTTCCTGTTTAGTTGTTTGTCTTTTTGAACTGCCAGTCTGTTCCACGAATTAGCATCTTCAAGTCGTAAAAGTGCGACGTGCTGGGCCGAGAGCTAGCGCTGCAGAACGTCGGGCGTCTCGCCGAAAGAGAAAAATCCAAAACAGCTGGCTGAATTCTAGTCGTTATGTTACCTAGCGTCTGTGATGATAGTGAAAAAAAGACATACATTACACTATCATTACACATACACTCATTTCTTTAGCATTATACTGCGGTATCTCCAGGCTTCCTTACAACTCCACCTAGATAGTAAAGGTCAGGTGAATTGGAAAGTCTGGTCCAATCCCTGTTTAAGCTTCTGCCCCAAAACAACGTAGGACCAAGAAATTCTACAGACAAATTGTGAGTCATTTCTAACAGATCTGCTGGAAACAAGTAAGGAAAGAAAAAACCTTAGGAATGTGCTGATAAGAAAATACGCTATAATATTAAAATCCCCCCCTTGTGGCTTCATGAATCTCCATAAAATCCAGTGCAACATCTTCCCAAAATAAGAGGTTTGCTCAAGTGTCCACAAACATTTGCTCTGTAGTGTAAATAACTCGAAGGGTGATGTGAAGCGTCTCGACGTTCAACATGATTTTTAAAGAATGTCATGTTTTCTTTCTTTTATACTAAAGCAATTTTGCCAACAATTATACTTTTCCCTTTAAAGCATTTTTATCCATTTTACATATAATGTCATGGAACACAAACAAGTTACATGTAAACAGCTATAAATGATCATTTTCTCAACCCAAGACAAAAACTCAGCTTCTTAACTTGAACATTGCAGCTTTACCTCTGACTGTTACGAAGCTCTGACACTGGAGACTCCTCCCAAAAAAAATGCAAAATAAGCAACAATTCTGCAAAACTACCAACAACCAACCAGTGCGCATGGTTTATATGACATGTCTGTCCTTTCAATGTTATTACTATAGAAATGTTCACATTTTGGAATGAAATCATGAAAATACAGTAAGCCTTGCAGAGTTTTGCTGTTGCAAAAGTTTCTTCAACATCTCATGAGTAAAACAGGGCCCTGGTAGAAGCCTGAAGCCTTTTAGCTCATTCAGACCATGTTTTCATTCCATATGCTGAAGGATGGATTTCTTGTCACCATTGTGTAATCACATGAGGAAGCTCTTTGTCAAAAAAATAAATAAATAAAAACAGATGCGCCCACCTCCGTATCTCTGACTGATCCAAATAACAGCTTGTGGATTATGTCACTATGTCTAGCAGCAGTTGTAGAGGTTTGAGTCCTGGATTTTGATGTTTGCTTTAGCTATGGAAGCTGCAAGCCTCAAAATGTTTGAAGAAAAAAAGAAAAGCAATCAAAACTATTGTTCTGTTTTCTGTTTCTTCTTTATTAAATAAATCAACACTACAGCCAACGTCTCTGCTGAATGTTGCCTCATTTACTTCGCCTCATCACTTAAACTCACTGCTTCACAAGTCTAACTGTAAAAGTTCAACAACATGACTGAGCTAGAAGATGCAAAGAGGGTCAAATTCAAGACCAGCAAAACCTTAACCTCATAAACGCATCATTTACACCTTAAAAACCTTCCCTGCGAGTGAGCTATAATCCTGCAGAATCGTTCTGCACTATAGATTTGGTGTATTGTAGGATTTTCCTCATGTAGACTCTTGCTCCAAACCAAGACCAAGACGAGACTCAGACCAATGTCTGACTCAATATAGGTTCAATTCAATTCAGTCTGTAGAATGCTTTTAACACCAAACACTGTCACAAAGCAGCTTTACAAAAGAAATAGAAGTAATGAGCAGAAAGCCACTCCTTCTTTATTCCCATGAGCTGAGAGTCAAGAAATTAGCATCTGGTGGAAAGGAATTTCCCTGAGATGTTTAAACCCTAAGCTCTGAGAAAATAAAAGGCTCTAGATAAAAACAGGCCGATGTTACAGCATGCAGTTCGACATATTAATCCTGTTTTCCACGTCTTCAGTATCTAGCGTAAACGTCTCCTAACCTGTGTTCATCTCTTGTGACAGTTAAGGAATTCAGGTCCCGTGTCTTTTTTCCTTCTACTTCTTGGCTTTAAGGTGAAGCCATCTGTTCATGCCAGGCCTTTGCTCCAGACGCACAGAAACAAAACCGAGGAGCCTGTAATTATCATTGTTGCGCTACTGTCCTGTCAGTTCCCTCGCCAGAGAGACCGGAGTGATCTCTTGGCAGCGCCGGGAGCGAAAGATCAAAGCGGCGGACCTTTGATCATCAGCTTCTGCATGGAGAATCGAGGTAAAATGCTTTAAAGGGAGCAGGAGGGCAGTGGGGCACGGCAGTTCTGCAGGACGTCTTCAGCCGTATAGGTGTGTGTAAGTGTGCAGGACTCAGGTGGTGGGACGTCGGTTAATCCACAAGCACCAGAAGTTCCTTTATGGTGTGAGATGTGATTAACATGGACCGTGATTAGTCGGTGGAAATGGTTTTAGACGATTCCAGCAAGATTTTGCAAAACCTGACAGAGCTGCAGATTTTACCCATACTTCATCCAATCAGGTGCATAAGTTCAGGAAGTTAATGCAATGAATAGTAGTGAGCCCTCTCCTGTCCTCTCCCGTCCTTTCCTTCCTTTCTTTTCCAGAACAAATGAATACTAAATATCCTGGCATTCAAAATATTTTGGTTTGCACCTATTTTCCCTCTTTACGTTTCCTCTATCTCTCTTCTCATCCAGTCTCTTCACTTCTCTTCTCTCCTATTCATTTCTTTTCTTTTTTTGCCTCTTCTCTGCTTTGCATTTATCATACCTTACATATTTCTTTGCCAAACTAAAATTATTTTTCTGCAAACTATTTTGTTTAGTCTTTAATCACCTGGTTGATATTAAATACAATCAATTATAATATTATTTGATCTACTTTTTAATGAAATGGCTGCACTGAAACACTATTCAACTGTACTGATGACAAACACACCAGCCGTTAATTCACTTGGAGAGACGTCTTGTTCTTCATACTGACAGCTTTGGTAGTACCTTGACATGGTGCTGGAGTTTGGAGCTGTGAATCCTGGTTTTTCTCGGTTCAAAATAACAGGAAGGTGTTGATGTCGCAGATCTCCTCCTGCCAGAAAAAAAGCAGACTCACTGTAAACCTGAGTCAAAAAGCAAAGCAGTCATGACTTGTTTAAAATGTTTGTTTGTTGGCATATGCTTTAGTAGAATATTTGACCCCAAGTGCAGAGTTCTAGGGGAGGAGGTAGCACATTGGACTTCTGATCAGAAGGGTCACGAGTTCGAACCCCAGAATCACAAGGGGCCCTTAAACAAGGCCCTTAACCCTCAGCTGCTCAGATAAATAAAAAATGTAAGTCGTTTTGGATAAGAACATCTGCCACATGATTTAAATGATTCTAATGACTTGATTATATCTAATGACAACATGGAGGTTGAACGTCGAGGAGTATACCAAGATGTATACGATGATGCATGAGTTCAGCAAATCCTGAAAGATATCATTTATCAAATCTTGAAAAACTGCCGACACGTTCATTAAGCCATACGGCATGACCTTGTACTCATAGTGCCCCCGGGTGGTCTGAAAGGCCGTCTTCCGCTCATCTCCCTCCTTAATCTTTACCAGATTGCATGCACCGTGGAGGTCCAGTTTGGTGAAAAAAGTGCCTCCTGGAGCTGTTCCAAGGCTGAGGGCACTAAAGGGTATGGGTACAGCACTGTTACTGCGTTTAAGCCCATATAGTCGATGCATTGATGGTTCCGAGTCCTCTATCTTTTTTCACTTTGAAGGAAAACCATGCAAAAGGAATGAACCCTGCTTTGAGGGCCTCCTCCATATAATCCTCCATTGCCTTTGTTTCTGGTGCCAATAAGGGGTAAATTTTGCACTGGGGGGAGCCATATTTGAAAGTATCTCGATTCTCAAATACTTCCTTCAGATCATACTATTCTGTGGGGATGATAACAGAAACTGTGGATTTGGGGCTCTCAACTGAGGTGGAGCGGCAGGGTAGGTCATGGCTCCCCTCCATGCAGTGCAGCTGGCATCTAGCCGACCACCGTATAAGTTCCTTATGCTCCCATAAAATCAACGGGTTTTGGGCTTAGACCAAGGAAAACCTAAGATCATGGGGTTTCTTGGGGAGTAGATGACGAATAAGCAGATTTTCACTATGTGAAACAGTCCTACTTGCAATTTCAATGGTGTGATCTAATGGGTTATGTAGTTGTTCTCGATGAATCTGTTATCCACAGCTGTGATTTTCAGTGGGGTGACACATGGGACGGACCATTGGTATTTGGAGGTCCTCCACTACTTGGCGGTGTATGAGGTTGACGGTCAACCCTGAATGGAGAAGAGAAGGCCTGGAGTCCCTGAGAGATATGAAGCTTGACTGGCAGCAGGACACTGTGAGAACATGGGGTCAGTCTCACCTTTGCAGGTTTCAGGATTTCTGGGCATGTTGTGCAACAATGGTCAGCTTGGCCACAGTATAAACATAGGTTAAAGTCATACTCACCGTCAGCGTTCCTCTTGGGACACTCATGCTTTTCCCAGGTAAATGGGCTCCGGCGCAGCGGAGTCAGAGTATGGTTGTAGCTCAGGACGCACTTGGAAGGACCTGAGACAACATGAGGGGTGCTGGTTACAAAAGAGATTGTCTAGGCGCATGGCAAGTTTGATATACTGAGACATCGTTCCAACCACTTTGTGCCGTCAGAGTCTGAAATCACCTGGCATATTCCGCTGCGGTGTCCGACCCCTGTTGTAGTTGCAGGATTTGTCCTTAAACATCTAGACCCCAGCTAAATTTTTGAAATCCTCCTAACCTCGTAAGGACTCCTTAACTGACTGTCATTATTCCAAATGGCAGGTGTCAATTCCAAGGCCTTACTGGTTAGCAGTGTCAGTAGAAGCCAACACTTCGTAGCTTCAATCCCGTCATACTCCATCTGGTGTGCAAAGTAGACACCACATTGACGAAGAACCCCTGGCATCGGTCAGCTGAACTTTTCAGGCAGAACCATGGTTGGTGGTTTGGAATGCCAAGCCTTCATAGTGTGCTAAAATTTGCAGTAGATGATCATTAGCTGTTTGCTGCTACTTAAGTTGTTCGAGATACGCCGATAGCATGTCTCCTTTATGCTTCATCACAGGATCTCTGAATCTCTGCTGGATTTTCGTTGGGTTGTATTCTGTGGCATAATCCCGGGCCAGGCATGGTAGAATGCATATGCGGTTTAATTAGTATAATAGCTCAAACATAATCCAAAACACAAGTCATGGTCACAAGCAAATAAGTACAAAACACACATGAAAGCAGTCTGCGAAGCAACCAAATCCCAAAAAACACAATGGCCTGGAAGAGACGTAAGAAACAGAAACAAAGTTCGGTACACAATGAAACAAAAGGCATGGACTATGGGAACCGGCTCAGTACGCACTGAGAAACACAATACTTCTCAAAGAAGTGAGGCATTAGCATTGCATAAGAAGGCTACAAACAGGAAGTGACCCTTGACCCAGAAGTGTTCAGAATTTATGTAAAGGTTCCTACTAATGGAACAGAGGGGAACCTGCAGTTACAATAACTTTATTTATTCAAGTGCTTATTATGATACTATGGTGCTTTTCTGTTAATATGCCATTGAAAAGTCTCCATATGTGTGTTCCCACCAGTATGCAAGAACAAGTATGGCTTGCCTGAGCACTTTTTTCCTAATCAGTGATAAAATAAAAAAAATGGTCCATGAAGCTAGAATGGTTTCATGGCCTGTCAAATTTCAGTTTAATTTTATTATATAGCACATTTAACAATAAACATCACACAGCAGCAGACAATTTAACCAAAAAAACCAGAGGAACCAGACTGAGCCCTCATCCTCATCTGGGTGACACCGAATATTTAATCATTCTAGTTTCATCACTTATTATCAACTGTTGTAGTAATGTATGCATCAAAATGCTCTTCAATGAACATCCAGGCTACAAATTACATTTCCATCTTCAATGCTGCACTGACAAGCTGGTTGAGATTCTGAAATTGATGATGTGAACATAGCATGGAAGCTCTATATTGGTTTATACCCAGATGAGGAAGGGGTTCCCTTTTAAATCTGGTTCCTGTCAATGGTTCTTCCTCATACCATCTCAGGGAGTTTTTCCTTCACCAAAGAGAGTCTGGCTTACTAATTAGGGATAAACATTCTACTTATACATTATTTTTTTACAACCTTTTAAATGTGCTTTGAGTCAATGTCCATTGTTAAAATCGCTATACAAATAAAAATACATTTTGAGATGGATGGATGGATGGATGGATGGATGGATGGATGGATGGATGGATGGATGATACAATGTATATAGCAGTATCCAGGAAGGTACTTTTTTTTTATATGTTTAATTTGAGCCTTAATTCCATCCTCAAGTGAAGATCTGATTTTATTTTTCCTCTATTTGATTTTGTGTTAAAGAACAATTTTGAAATTCATTTTTGTATTACATTTACACAATCAACAGGGACTACTATATTGCAACCCTGCACCTTGGACTTATTTAGGAACAATTATCATTGCATGGATTCACTCACATTATTATTTGCACTGTCTCACTTTACATACCCTGCACAAACTTTACAATCAATGCCTTTTTCTTTCTTTATTATTTTATTTCCTTTTTTTAAATGTATTTATAGTTCTTCACCACCTGCACACTGACAAAATTTCTATTGACCCATTACACATGGCAATAAAGATTCTTCTTCTTCTTCTTCTTCTTCTTCTTCTTCTTCTTCTTCTTCTTCTTTCGGCTTTTCCCATTAGGGGGCGCCACAGTGGATCATCCGTCTCCATACCCCCCTGTCCTCTACATCTGCCTCTTTCACCCCAATTACCTGCATGTCTTCCCTCACCACATCCATAAACATCCTCCTTGGTCTTCCTCTTTTCCTCCTTCCTGGTGTCTCCATCCTCAGCATTCTTCTACTGATATACCCCATGTCCCTCCTCTGCACATGTCCAAACCATCTCAATCTCACCTCCCTTACCTTGTCTCCAAAACATCCTACATGCACTGTCCCTCTAATAAACTCATTTCTACGTCATGCAAAAGGGGTTTAAAACATAATCCTCCATTAAGGCAGAAACAGAATCAATTTGATAAAATAAAAAGAAATTAAGATTTTTCCTCATGTAGCTGCACACAGTGGACTGTAATTATTTATTAGTGCATGTGTGTGTTGACTTTTTTGTGCATTTTGTTTAATAGGACACTGCTAAAGCACCTGAATGTCTCCACATCAGTCTCCGCAGCTCTTGCATTTGTGTTTATAAACCCACTGTTCTTTAAATCTGTGCTTATTGCATTGTTGTCAAATCTGTTCACTCCAGCATTGCCCTGGAATTTATCATTTTTGTATTCAAATTCGACTCCGCTGTAATCATAGAATTCCAGTTATAATGATGAGACGTCCCCAGTTCTCATGCTCCAGAATGTCCTGCTCTCTTGTCCATTTTGGCAGACACGAGCATATCTGTCACAACAGGTCTTTTCATCGCATTGTGGATTAGTGTGTGTTGTCTGAAGCGACTGGAGGAAGATGAGAAGCAGCGGTCTTCGAGGCACACGCTCTCCATGCCCATTTAAAAACCCTGACCTGCCCCTTCGCTGAGGTATGTGCCGACACTGTAAAGTCCCCTCAGCCTTCGGGCCCCGAGCTGCCATTCCCTGCATGCCTGCGGCTGAGTCCAATGATGGCGGATGTGCTGAGTGTAGAGAGGAGTCGGAGAGCCTTTCACTCTCAGCTCGACAGCTTTGGCCAGCTGAAGCAGCCTGGATTTTGGCTGCCGTCCCAATCACAACATCACAAGGTTGTCTTTGGCTGTTAGGGGACTGGAAAAGGTATAAGTCAAGATGGGTTCAGGCAAAGCCAGAGTCGTGCCAAGCCTTTGTCGACAATGCAGCGCAAAAATAGAAAAAGTGTGTGCGTTTGTGTTTATCCAGATCAGTCCACTTTGACACTTCGACAAATTGTCCAACAGTTTTTACACAAATTCATCACTAACACTATTAATATGCTTTATGCAGTTTTCACTACTGATGGTGGACAAAATGAGAGATAAACTATTACACATTAAGAAAGACGGACATCTGTTTTAAACGTTTTAAACCCTAACTTTAATTAAATTAAATAATAATAAAATTAATTATAAAACATTTCACTCTGGGGGCAGAAACATGCAATTAGCCAAAAATAATAAATAATAAAGCTTAATAATTGTCTGGAAAAAAAACTCTCTGCCTTTATTACGCTTAATACGTTTCTTTTGGGGGTAAATCATTTATATCAGTGGTCTCCAAACTTTTTTGTGCCACAGACCGGTTTAATGTCGGACAATATTTTTTACAGTTAGGTCTTTAATGTGTGGAGGACAAATACAACAAAATAAAATTATACGACAATAAAAACTGGTATTTTCTAAATATAATAATAAACGTGAATCCACTGTGGTGGTGTTTTTTGTTCATTTTGCTCTCTTGGGGGTTTGAATTTAGCGGTAATGTATTATGTGTTAGCGGCTAGAGCTCCTTTAAGAAGGTAGAGGATGGAGGTAAGACATGTGACCAGAGCTCCTTTAAGAAGGTAGAGGATGGAGGTAAGTCATGTGACCGGAGCTCCTTTAAGAAGGTAGAGGATGGAGGTGAGACATGTGACCGGAGCTCCTTTAAGAAGGTAGAGGATGGAGGTAAGTCATGTGACCGGAGCTCCTTTAAGAAGGTAGAGGATGGAGGTAAGTCATGTGACCGAGGCATCATGACCTGCATCAAGAGTGAGTCATAGACAGATGTGGAGGAGTAAATCCGGTAATTTTCCAAAATAAAACATTGTTCAGAATCAGATAATAAATAAATTGGAAATAATGTAAGTTATGTATTCTTCCTGTGCGGCCCCTGGTACCAATTGACCCACGAACCGGTGCCGGTCCACGGCCCAGGGTTTGAGGACCACTGATTCATGTAGTATTGTGCTGAATCATTAACATTGTGAGTAAAAGTATAAAAGTGACTTAAAAATGTAGATGTAGAACATTTTCTATGTTCTATGTTTTCTATATTATCCTAAACACTCTCAGAATTACTGACTTATGTTTTAATGTATTTTTGTCCATAAATATGTATTATATTATTCCCAATAATCCATTTTCCTCGTTTTACAGCTCGCATCACGTACTGCTGTAAGGCCTGCAGAAATGAACGGTTAGCTTACAATACACTTTAACCAATCAGATTTGCTGACTCTGAGGCCTTCTAGAAGGCGTCCAATCATGTCAGCGTTGTCACGTCCTTTAATTGGACGGTCAGAGAGCATAGCAAACTGTAGCAAACTGCACAAGCTCAAATATATTCATGAGGATTTCAAAGCTGTTTGTTTGTGATTTGGTTGAAGATGCACTTAAAAGGACATTTACAAGACGGACTTTTGAAGAAAAGCTGGACATCCTGAGGAAAGGTCGACCACACATTTCAAAACAGTTGTTAAGCTTTTTCACTGAACCCTTTATTCTTTTGTTTCTTTCCCAGAGGATTTTCACAAAAACACACAATTTGCCTTCGTTTCAAAGCCCTAGAAAAACCGTAATGCAGAGAAAAAAATGCACAAATAATGCAGGAAACCCCGGGGTGATGTGAGGAGGTGAACAACAAGGATATAAGTATAACAAGGATATTACTGAAGGACCCTGTAACTACTTTGTACCATCAAACTAATAAAATTATTGTGTATCCAGACACAAACTGTTCGATTCCCAGTGATTTGAAAAAATAAATCAAGGAAACAACCCAGTCACTCAGATGGATTGACGGCACACATTTCTCGGATCTGCAGTTAAACCTGTTCTAAAATGACAGACTGGGGGTTTGAGAAATGTAATCACACTGGAACGAGTCCGTGACCGCAAGAACCTTAAGAGCTTCTCCTGAGCTAAACAATATTTACAATACAAGCAGCGACTCTATTAATAAAAACTTGAATGCGTTACAGTAAGAAGAAACGAAACACGAGTGGACGGCACTCATCGGACACTTAATGGGACTCGGGCAGTATCAAAGCTGGAGATAAGACTGAAAGAAATTCTCTCCTAATCTATACAGCCATCCAATTATAGTATTAGAGGCCCTTTATTTTGCATAGAAATAGTTTGGAGATCAGAGAGAGAGAGAGCGAGAGAGAGAGAGTGAGAGAGAGAGAGATAGAGAGAGCGAGAGAGAGAGAGAGAGAGAGAGAGAGAGAGAGAGAGACAGAGAGAGAGAAAGCGAGAGAGAGACAGAGAGAGATAGAGAGAGCTAGAGAGAGAGAGATTGAGAGAGAGAGAGAGAGACAGAGAGAGATAGAGAGAGAGAGAGAGAGAGAGAGAGAGATTGAGAGAGAGAGAGAGAGACAGAGAGAGAGAGAGAGAGAGAGAGAGAGAGAGAGAGAGAGAGAGAGAGAGAGAGAATCTGTGCTTGAGTATGAAATGAAAGGGGAAAAACACAGGAGGTACTTCTGTGCTAAGGAGACTGCCCCACTATTTTCACATCTTTGTCCTCCTTATATTCCCTCTTTCTCTCTCTCTCTCTCTCTCTCTCTCTCTCTCTCTCTCTCTCTCTCTCTCTCTCTGTCGCCCTCTCTCTCTCTCTCTCTCTTTTTTTACATACACAAATTGATAAATGTTTCAACATCGTCTCAAAGCAGCTTCTCTGAGATAAACCAGTTGTAAAGTTGTATAAAATGTGCCTATGACTTTCATTCCTTATGAGTTTATCCATAATAACTGATCCAGTGGTGACTGTAGTGAAGGAAAATCTCCCTGAGAACCTTTGAGAGGAACCAGACTCAAAAGGGAACCGAATGTCCATTCATTACACTTCCATCATTGTTGAGGTGTACAGTTCAGTGATGGACACTTACATGCAGAACTGATGAAACTACAGCTGTCACTCATTCACTAATCTCTATAGAGTGCACGGAAGCTGAGTTCACTATAGGGGAAGAAGAGAACAGAAATGAGAGTGAATTCAGACACTCATGTAAATATCTTGTGTCTGTGAAGAGAGATGTCGCTCATAAAGGTTACACCTGCACTGTGTTAACATCTGTTATACAGGTGTAACACAGTCACTTAGTTTTAATTCATTTATTCATTACTGCTCATTTGTCACACATTTATTGTACGTTAATTAGAAAGAGAAAAAAAATGAAAAAAAGATTTTAAAAAAAGCACAAGAATAAAGAAGTAAATAATCATACTGTTCATTATGTTCAGAACATGTTAATGTGGTTTCCCGTCAGTTTCCTCATTCTAACTCCATTAATTATACTCGAGTTTGCTCATCTTTGTTGTCTGTTACAGTTTTTCTCGATTGCTAAGACACATTTCTTGAAAGATGCTCTCCTTTTCTCTAAACTGTGAACACAAAACCCAAGTCTCAAGCTACATTCACAAAACCTCAGACTCTTCTTGCAAAACCAAACTTTCACCTCAAAACAGTTCAATCTGTGCTCAGAACTGAACGATGTTGTCAAATCGTGCCCCGAGTCAATCAAAATTAAAATCACTACGGAACAGTCACTAAACACTACGCAGAAAAATAGAAAACACAATGCTCAGGACATCAAGCTGGAGAAATAAATGTTTATTGTTCACTGTAGGATAAATGCATTTAGCACTTGTACAAAAAGACAAAACAGAAATCTTGTGCATTTACACGTAGCACTTGTAAAAACAAACAGAAATCTTATGCGGTTGCCACTTGTGTACAGTAAGCCCATGTAAAAATAAAGTACAAAAATATACAAATAAGTGCATTACTCAGCCACAGCATCATGTCTCTGTACTGGGTCAGGCCACAGGGCTTCATCCACATCACAGGCCACATTTTGTCTGGCCAGGTAACCGGGGGAAAAAAAACCCTGGCATGCCGTATCCAGGCTTGGCATGTCTCCACACCTATGTCACCACAGGCAAGTCCCATGGCTTGCAGGAGATGTACCCTGGTGTAAGGTTGGTGTTCATATACCTTCCATCGCCTGGAGTAGAAGAATTCCTCAATGGGGTTTAGGAAAGGGGAGTACGGTGGAAGGCAAAGATTGATAAAACCTTGGTTCATATTGAACCACTCTCTAACCTGGAGGGCTCTGTAAAAAATCACATTGTCCCAAACAACAACATAGATGGGATGCTCATCCTGCTGCCCTAACAGAGCATCTCGCGTGTGATTGAGGAAAATGAGGAGCTGGTGGTTGTTGTAGGGCCCCAGGTTGGCATGATGGTGGACAACCCCATGATTGCTGATGGCAGCACGTAATGTGACATTGCCACCACGCTGCCCAGGAACACCAACAATGGCTCGATGGCCAATCACAGTACGGCCTCTCCTTCTCCTTTTGGTGAGATCAAACCCAGCTTCATCCATGTACACGTATTCATGGGGTCTTTCCATTGCATCCAGTTGAAGAACCCTCTGTAGAAATAGATATAGTTTTGTAAGTGATACGGAAAAAGTGATTTAGGCCACTACAGTAAATCACTACTTAGAGTAATCAACATTGAATGTGTCTGGATATATGCCAACCTGTACATACTGGAATCTTTGCTCTTTGACTCTGAGTCTGAGTTGCGATCAAAGGGCACTCTGTATAGCTGTTTCATGCGCAGTCTGTTGTGCTTGAGGACACGATCAACAGTAGAGAGGCTGACACTGATGATACCCTCATAATTTACATGGTCCTCAATGATCTTCTGCTGAATTTCATTTAGTTTAATGGCATTGTTCTCATGGACCATATTAACAATTAGGGTCTCTTGGTGTGGGGAGAACATACCTGTCCTCCCACCCCCATGTGGCAGTCTTTCAATTCTACAAAAAGAGAACATGGAGTTACAAATAATATACATGGAATACTGGGCCTACAGACAGTTAGACCAACCCTCCATTACAATACTACAGTACAGTGGTACAGTGATGTACTGAAACATATATATTTACTTACAGTATACTGTGGTACAGTATATAGTCTGTCATACAGTAATTGCTGTCAACATTTACATACTGTACTATAATGTCAAAACAAGGTAATTACCTGTTCTCTTCTCTAAATCTTCGGATTATGGTGGACACAGTGAATCTACTGATGTTTGGTTGTACCCTTTGTCCAGCCTCCCTCATGCTCATACCATGAACAAGAACATGGTCAATCACAGTAGCTCTGATTTCATCAGATATTACTGTTCATTGTCTTCGCTGACCACCTCCACCTTCTCTCACACAAACTCTTCCTCTCAGATTTCTATCCATTGTAGGGTCTCACAAACCAGTGCTCTCTGAACTGGCTTACTCTATATGTTCCCTCACATCATTAGCCACAAGTGTGATCCATTTTGAGTTGTTGTGTTCAAGTGGTGACACTTGTGCTTTAATTGTGTTTGACTTTTGTCACCTGTGCTCACCATTATGCCGCACGGGTGCATCACAATGAAAATGTGTTGGCAAGTTGTGTCTAAACAGGTGAAAAGTGCTTATGGTTTTGCCAAAAGAGTGATTGATTCAATCAGTGGGTTCAGGCAACTGAGCATTTGGTTCAGACAATAGAGTTTAGTGTTTTAGCAATTGAGAAAAACTGTAATCTTTATCTGTAAATATTGCCACCTCCACTGTTGTCATCAGCCATCTTTCATTTTCTTTTGCACCATCTCAGGTTGCAGTGAAGGAAACAATCAATCAACATCAAAATCAGAGTGCATTGTGGTGACAGGTGAAGGAATATAGAGATTGAAGTTTTCATGTTATCAGATTTCTGATATCGTGAACTGTATAAGAGAGAGGAAGTGAGATCAGATTTAGATAATAACTGCTTATTTCAGATGTCCAGCTGTTATACTGTGATTTTGTGATTTTGTGATATATACAGATTAAATTCAAATCTCATGCAAAATGAAGTTTTTTAATCAAACACGTGATTTTGTTAAATAATAATAATAATAATAATAATAATAATAATAATGACTTAGTGTGCAGCAGGTAGTGAGGTTCCCCACCCCAGTGGCTCCATCATCTGGCACAACCAGTGTACTACATTTCAATGTGCAGACTATTTAGATTAGATTAGATTAGATTAGATTGGATTAGATTAGATTAGATTAGATTAGATTAGATTAGATTAAACTTTATTGTCATTGAGCAAGGTACATGTACAGAGCCAATGAAATGCATTTCACATCTAACCAGAAGTGCATTAGTGGCCTGTTTACAATAAATGAATATCAGTGTGATAAATGAGGGTGTGGGGTTCATATATACAGGGATGAGGGTGAATAATGTACAGAAGATGCAGTAGGTAATAAGATTATACATAGATAAACATGTTAGTAGATAATATCCTCAATGACATCATGTAGTGATGTACATGTATAAATGTAAGTATGATGCAGAATATACAGTATAAATATGGGTGGAATTTACCGTGTGGATGGTGTGAAAAACACAGAAAGTGACTGCAGTATTGAATCAGATCTTCAGTGCAGGAACAGCTACAGGAAAAACGCTATTCGTCAGTCTGTTTGTTTGGCTCTGAGGCACCTGTAGCGCCTCCCGATGGGAGAAGGGTGAATAGTCTGTGGTTGGGGTGAGAGGGATCTTTGATGAGGCCCCTCACCCTTTGCAGACAGCGTTTATTGTAAATGTTCTTCACGGTGGGAAGCTGAGTGCAGATGATTGGTTGGGCAGTTTTCACCACCTTTTGAAGGTCTTCACGGTCTGAAGCAGTGCAGCTGCAGTTCCACACTGAGATGCTGTTAGTGAGGATGCTCTCAATGTTACAGCGGTAAAAGTTTTCCAGTATCTTGTAGCACAGACGGGACTTTTTAAGTCTCCTCAGGAAATACAGGTGCTGTTGTGCCTTTCTGACCAGGAGAGAAGAGTTCAGAGACCAGGTGAACTCCCCAGAGATGTGGACTCCTAAGATCTTAAAGCTGGGTACACTCTCAGCAGCAGCTGTGTTGATGCGATTAATCGCATGATTGTCACGAGTTAACTCAGGATTAATCACAACTAAATTGCACATTTGCATCTGTTTTGAATGAACCTTAAATTAATACTTTTCAAGTTTTTAATACTCCAATCAACATGCGCATGGACAAATATTGATGCTTTACGCATATGTATGTTTATTATTAAAAAAATCAAACACAACATAGAGCATGAAGACTAAATATTCTTGTAAATGTTTTAAAGTAATTATGATGTTTTAATCAGGACTCATCAGGACACCTAATGTAACTTTTGCTATGTTTCCACACGGACGGTTTTAATTGCCGGATGTGTGCATCATGGCGGATTTTGGTGCTCGATTTCCGACTCGGCGCATCAGTAAAACAAATGTTTAGTGATTAAAAATGATTTTTTGGTGGAGTTTGTACTTTTTTATAATTCTGAGTAAAGAAGGATGGCGTGAATAAATGTGTGTTGCATTGAAGGGTTTAATTTCGCCTCTTTTATATTTATTTATATATTTTAAAATAAAAACAGGTAAATAAAAGTGCACGCTGCATTAATTGGGCAATAATAAAAGTTGTGCATTAAAAATTAATTTTCGTCAACACGTTATTAATGCATTCATTCTGACAGCCCTAATCTATGTATATTTTATATATTTTGTATACAGAAAATTATATTTATTATACATTTTTTATTAATTTAATTCAGATATAATGCGGACACACACACACACACACACACACACACACACACACACACACACACACACACACACTTAAATTTCAACACCTGCCGTTGAAGATGACGGATATGTCATCTTCATGAAGATTTTAGATCTTGGACTTTGAGGATAAACAACCTCTTAATTGATTCTCAAAATAAACTTCTACTTCTGCTGTTTCTCCATCATTCAACATTTAATACCTCTGGCATTGTGGAATCTATAATAATTTCAGACGTTGATCTGATTTATGAGTTGCTCAGTAGCTCCTGGTTCCACAACTTCAACTGACTGTATAAAACTGTAAAAAGGACATTACTCATAATCACACACTCCAGTGCTCATGATCTTTATCACTCTCTGTTTTTTGTAATGTTTTAATGATTAATAAATACACTCTTGATGATGAGGTTCCACTTTGAGTCTGGTTCCTCTCAAGGTTTCTTTCTCATACCATCTATAAGTTTTATTCTGAAGAAAAAGTCAATGTTTTTTCCATCTGGCGTAGTGCCGCTTATCGATTCTCCTCACGGGGAAGACAATGCTAATGGAAAGCTAACCGATGCTCAATAAGCTTATATAAGTATATTATTCTAATATGAATAATTATTTATGAGTTTTTTTCATTAAAGTCCCCCAGTGTGGCTGCAGAACAGACACAAACCCTCTGAAGCTCATTTCTGAAAGCTAATCACTGAGAGGTTGAAGTGGATTAGCTTAGCATAGAAACTTCTAGAAGTTAAAACTTGTGCAAAAATAAAAATCAATCCCAGAATGCATTGCGGTCGTAAGTGTGAGCCTGAATTATGACAAAAAAGATTAAATGTAATTAATTAATCGATTAATTAAGTCATTTGTAAATGCATGAATATAGAAACAGGCCAGATCTTAAAAATAACTTAAAAGCATTAATAATGCTGATAAAAATCCAGGCATTTCTGATTATTGAGAAACAAACAACAGGGGAGGTGGCAGCTCAGTGGTTCAGATGTTGGACTGCTGATCAGAACATCATAAACTGCTAAGTTGTATAAAGGAGATAATTGTAATTCGCTCTGGATGAGGGCATCAAAGCTTTGGTGTATGAGGAATCCTCCACATTTGTGTTTCTGGTTCTTCTGCACAGACACCATGAGCTTCAGTGAGTTCCTCTTGGCTTTCTGGCAGTTGATGATTTTCTCTAAAAATGTTTATTAGTCCAGAGATTCGGTCTGAAGCACCATTTCCACTTCACATTTACTTTATAAATATAAAGTAGACATTAAATCACAATTAGTGCGTTTAATGTAAAATAGAATACAAAGTGCACAGTATACAAGGAGCTCAGCACACGGGGGACTAAAGATCAGTTTCAGTAATATGTGAACGCGATGCTGCAGGAAGCCGCACTAAGCAGCACAATGTGAATCATCTTCATCCTGACACTTAAACACACTGAGACCTGTTCCTCCTGCTTATAAACTCACCACATGAGCTTGTTTCTGTGGTTTTCTTCTTTAGAGGTCAGTCGTATCTGATTCAAGCTACGTGCTGTCAGAAGTGTACACTCGTGGCCTGTATGTGAGAATTGTGTTTTTAAAGAAAATTCAACAAACCATTTATGAAATATTGAAACCTGCAGACGTGAAACTCCACACAAATCCAAATCGTGAAGCTGTAAACCAGAGACACTGAGTTCACGTGTTTCACTTGTTGTTTCACCGTGGACATTTTTTAGAGGTTAAATTCAAGCTAATTTATTTTCATTAGTTGAACGATTTCACCAATGGACATTGTCTCAAAGGTGGACATCGACCAGGAATTGAATTATGACATTATAACATTCTAAATGGTGAAGTGAAAAACACTGATAATCTTCATCATGGCACCTGTTATTAGGCAGCAGGTAAACATTTTGTCCTCAAAGTTGATGTTAGAAGCAGGAAAAATGGGCGAACGTAAGGATTTGAGCGACAAATTGTGCCTCTAGACGTCTGGATCAAAGCATCTATAAAACTGAAGCTCTTGTGGGATGTTCCTGGTCTGCAGTGGTCTGTGTCCATCAAAAGTGCTCCAAGTAGGGAACAGTGGTGAACCGGTGACAGGGTCACGTGCGGCCGAGGCTCATTGATGCACGTGAGAAGCGAAGGCTGATACACTTGGAGTATTTACCTGTGAATCTGTGTCAGCTTTTACAATTAATCCATACTCATTCTGAAGCAGAGATTACTAATGACAGAAATGATGCTGACATGCTAATGTGTGTGTGTGTGTGTGTGTGTGTGTGTGTGTGTGTGTGTGTGTATTGTTATGTGTATTGATGACTCAAAGTGACTCTTGTTCACATTGTGTTTTTTTAATGCGCTTTTCCTCGTCAACCCTCCACACGTTCATCATCATCCTTCATCACTTTAATGTTCTATCTGCATCACTGTGTATGTCTGGTTGCCAGATTATGTCCAAATCGTTTAAAAGGTATGAAAGGCCCTGTGCGAAAAAAAAGCAGGTCATAAAACATGTAGAAGTGATGAGTACACGGTGGATGTGTGTTTTGTGGCAGGAGAAACACGCTGCCTAATTCTGCTGCTTGTTGTGGCTTTAGAGTACAAACGTGTGCTCAAAGTGCAGAATGTTCTCAGAATGTTCTCAGGGGTGATTCTGCTGATTCCGGTAACAGGTTAAACACTCTATATGGAGTACAGTGTATCTCATTTTGATGCTAAACAATGCTGAAAGAAACTGATATTATATGGACAAAAGTTTGTGCTTCATGAATCTGGTTTTATAGCATTGTCATTGGAAAATGTAATGTTAACACATTGAAAGATATCCTACACAATCGTGTCCTTCTAACTTCAGAGTCAGCTGTTCCAGGGCAGGGCAGTGGTGGTTAAAGCCGTGGGTTACTGATCATAAAGTTGGGGGTTCAAGCTCCAGCATCACCAATTTGCCATTGTTGGGCCCTTGAGCAAGGCACTTAAACCTTTTACTCCAGGGGGCGCCGCACCATGGCTGTTCCTACATTCTGACTCCAGTTTTCTGACGTTGAATGAAGAACAAATTTCGTAGTAGGTACATGCGAGAAGTAAAAGCATATTTACCTTTTTACAATCACTTTGGATATCTGGAGTACGTCATCTAAAAGAACTTATACTCAGGGTTTTTGACTTACCATGGGGCATTCGAGGGCAAATAATTTATGGGTTTCAGGTTTTGCTTTTTGTGTATTTATTTATTTATTTATTTATTTATTTATTTATTTATTTATTTATTTATTTATTTATTTATATTTCATCTCTAGATTATTTTGTCCCTTATTATTGTTTATTATTATTATTATTATTATTATTAATATTAGTTAAAATCCTAATTTCTAAAAAACACAATGTGAGGAGAGGGAAATACTGATGCACGTCACTGAAAGTGCACTGAATGGTTGCATGCACATAAAATCGAATTGTTTTAGTTCTCATATAAATGCACAGCTATTGCTAATAGTTTCACTGGAATATAATATTCCATATTAATATAAAAAAACCTACTAAATACCCTGTTATTTTCTCAGAACGGGAAATTCATGACATGTAGAACTAAACTGAAACAAGAAAATCATAGTATAATGATAGCATTTTATACTGCATAGATTTATTTATTTTTAATCTGCACTCAGTTCCTTTCTACATGTGTAACAGTAAGATAATAAAGAATCATTATGTCAACAATGAGATTAGGTAAGAATGCATATAGATAGATACGTAGATTCTGTTACTGTGTCTTGAGTTGCTGAGTAAGAATTTCTCACCGCACACAATTTTCCTGTTAAAAAAAACAAGCTTACGGTAAACAGTTCATATCTCTGTCGTGGCATTGTGACTGCAGCCCACCAACCTTTAAAAAAAACCAAACACAAAACGACCCTGCTAAACCAACCGCAGGTTTCCACAGCAAAGCCTCTGCTGACTCGTCATGAAAGTGTGAGGTTTATGTTGATGTTACAGACAGGATGAAAGTGTGACACATGGTTTTAGCCTTCAAATAAATAAAATGTATTTAGTATTATGTGTTGCTATGTTATTAATCCATAATCATATTTTTCCCGTAACTCATTTCCACAGTTTTATCAGTCAAACTAACAGTCACTGAACTTCAGGACCAGCAGGTTTGTGAATGGCAGCATTGGACACATGCATGACTTTTATCTGTACAATGCACTGAATTCTTTGTATATGTATGTGTTTACATGTTCACATCGCACGTTCTGCATTTAACATTGTGCACGTTTTTCACTTTTCTCTTTTTTCTTGCATTTGCTTTGTTGTCATTTTGTGAATTAGTTTTTTTTTCCCCCCAAACAGACCGAAGTGCAGCTTCTTTCCCAAACCTTTAGCTGCCATCACACCCCCCACCTCCAGTCCCCAGCTGTTAGTATTAAAGACCATTTTACATTCACATTGTTGCCATTTTACAGACTCTCTCATTCCAGAGCAACTTATACAGTGTATTGTCTGGTGTCCTAATACTTTTGACCATAAAATGCATGCTTCCTAAAAGACCGCCACTTTGACTGCACACAGGGTGATGCATTCCTGACTAATTAGGGACTTTTAAGAGTATAAACAAACACAAACAAATAAATAAATAGATTAATACAGTATAAGGTCATGTTTTCTGGCCCAGACTGTGTGTGTGTTTAATTATTCATATTCTACATAAATATCAAAAACATGCTTCAAATCCATCCATTTTCTTAGAACAGGAAATTCATGACAGAAGCAACAGAGATCTAAATCAGTGTGAAGAGAATAAATAATCATTAGTGTAATGAAAGTGTACTGAAATACAGATACAGTTGTCATGTTATGTGCAGGATGTTCCTGTCAGAACACATTTTAATAAACACGGAATCACACACGTGAACGTCAATTCCTTTCATGATGTATGTTGCTCCTGCTGAAAGTTGTCACACACAATTTTGTTGTATTTGTACTTAATTACTTAAAGTAGCAGTGATCTGACCCCTCTCTTCATTCCAGACCTGTCTGATTCATTATGATGCCCTACCACTAGATGGAGTTCTTTTTAATCAGAGAACACTTGCCCCTGCTGAGGAAAGCTCCACATAAACAGTCTATAGATCCATGAGGTTACTCAAGAACCTATAAGATGGATTTGGACTGTAATTAATATAAACAGTCTGCGACAGTCTGTGACAGTTTGTTACAGTTTGTGACAGTTTGCAACAATTTGGTTCCTCTCAAGGTTTCTTCCTCATACCGTCTCAGGGAGTTTTAAAACACTAGTTTGTTACACTTTGTGACAGTCTGTGACAGTCTGTTACACTTTGTGACAGTCTGTGACAGTCTGTTACACTTTGTGACAGTCTGAGACCGTTTGCGACAGTTTGTTACAGTCTGAGACCGTTTGTGACCATATGTGACAGTTTGTGACAGTTTGCGACAGTCTGCGACAGTTTGTGACAGTCTGTGACAGTCTGCGACAGTTTGTGACAGTCTGTGACAGTCTGCGACAGTTTGTTACAGTTTGTGACAGTTTGTTACACTTTGTGACAGTCTGTGACAGTCTGCGACAGTTTGTTACAGTCTGCGACAGTTTGTTACAGTCTGTGACACTTTGTGACAGTCTGAGACCATTTGCGACAGTTTGCGACAGTTTGTTACAGTCTGCGACAGTTTGTTACAGTCTGTGACACTTTGTGACAGTCTGAGACCATTTGCGACAGTTTGCGACAGTTTGTTACAGTCTGAGACTGTTTGTGACCATATGTGACAGTTTGCGACAGTCTGCGACAGTTTGTGACAGTCTGCGACAGTTTGTTACAGTTTGTGACAGTCTGTGACAGTCTGCGACAGTTTGTTACAGTTTGTGACAGTCTGTGACGGTCTGCGACAGTTTGTTACAGTTTGTGACAGTCTGTGACAGTCTGCGACAGTTTGTTACAGTTTGTGACAGTCTGTGACGGTCTGCGACAGTTTGTTACAGTTTGTGACAGTCTGTGACAGTCTGGGACAGTTTGTTACAGTTTGTTACAGTCTGTGACAGTCTGCGACAGTTTGTGACAGTTTGCGACAGTTTGTGACAGTCTGCGACAGTTTGTTACAGTTTGTGACAGTCTGTGACAGTCTGCGACAGTTTGTTACAGTTTGTTACAGTTTGTGACAGTTTGTGACAGTCTGCGACAGTTTGTGACAGTTTGTGACAGTCTGTGACAGTCTGCGACAGTTTGTGACAGTTTGCGACAGTTTGCGACAGTTTGTGACAGTTTGTGACAGTGTGCGATAATCTGTGACAGTCTGTGACAGGGGCTCAGGGCTGCGATCGCCATGAACAATTTTGCACTCGAGTCTCCATCAGTGAGCAGATGAAAATCTCAACAATGATAAAACTTTAATTAACGAATTTTGAATTTGGTTCCTCTTAAGGTTTCTTCCTCATACCATCTCAGGGAGTTTTAAAACACTACTGTCACCTCTGGTTATTATGGATAAACTTAAAGAGACTAAATTATAAATGTAAAATGTATATGTTTTTATCTATTTCTGTAAAGGGAAAATTTCATGCAGCACATCTTCATGCTTCGTCCTACACAAGTGTGTGCACAAGTCTATACTATATATATATTAGAACACACCTTTTATACTATATATAAGATTGTTAAAAAAAAAGAATCAAAGCAAACACATGAAACATAAACGGGTTTATTATTTTCCTTTTTCTGTGCTGCTATGTTTTAAAAAACACCCGTCATTAGCATATGAACAAAAAAATGGAAAATGTAATAAAATAATAAAAGAAGAGTTTTTAAACAATGTGAATAATATTTTTATTGTTTATTTAGTAATTTTTTTATTCATTTATTCATTCTTAATTGTGTCTACACATAAGCACAATAAAAATGAGGGTTGGGGTATAAATAGAAAGCTCTATACACTAATCTGGACAAAAGTGTTGAGGCACCTGACCTTCTCAGCCACGTGTGGTTCTTCTCCAAACTGTTATCACAAAGCTGGAGGCAAGCAATTGTTTAGGATCTACAGCTCCAAAGATCTGCTTTGCATTGGTTGGAGTGGAAGATCTCCTGCTTTAGAGCTCCAACTTTATTTAACATGATGAATGTGAACGCTGACCTTCTCACCTACATCAGTACCTGACTTTACTAAAACCCATGTGGATGAATGAATCTCCAGAAAATAAAATCCAGTCCGAAGAGTGTGAAGTTTATTATAAGAGCAAATAAGGACTGATTGTGGAACAGGATGTTCAAAGAGCATATTACAATCTTATGGTCAGGTTTCCACAAACTTCTGTCCATCGCGTACAAAAGATAAATACAAATCAAAACTGTGAGATGAAGAGACACTTAAACACAATGTATAAATTAATAAAGAGATAAATGTTCTCACTCCTCAGGTCTTAAAATACCATTAATCCAAGGCAGAAACTTGGAGATTTTGGTGTAGACGTTGGCCACCACTGGCGTCTTGCAGTTGCTGTTGAATGAAACAATACCAACAGCAGTGTTCTTACACACCAAAGGACCTCCGGAGTCTCCCTGGAACGACATGCACATGTTGTTATTAATCTTAACCATCTATTCTGTGTGATAAGTTTAACGTCGGTGTTTAAATTTGCGTACCTGGCAAAACCCCCCACGACCTTTAGTGCACACCAAACTGGAGACGACAAAAGGTTGTCCCCAGGTTTTCTCGCATTCCTTTATGTCCATGACAGTGACATCAACCTCCATGAGACGTCTACTAGAGTCACCGTCTTCAGATTTCTTCCCCCAGCCTGCTATGCTGCAAACCTGCTTGGCCTTTACCTCCTGTTTTTTTTTTTTCGGTATGGAGATCCAGTTGATATTGTTGGTCTTCATGACAGTTTTGTTCAACTATGAGAAAAGCAGGATACATTTAACTATGAAATGAAACATGAGAGGAGAAGATGATTTTACATTTATTCATAATATCTAAAAACTAATGAAATCCTCTGACCAATCAAAATTGAGAATTCATTTCCTGCATTCTTCCACTGAAGGCTGTCTTCTTTTTTTTATTGTTTTTTTTAGCACGAGGCATTAAGGATTTGTGTATTTTCACATTCTAACATTAAATTATAATCTATTAATCAATGATGCACTTTCACCAGGTTCTACACAAGTGAGAAGACACCCTGTGAAACCACACGGAGGCTGCTGCCGAACTCTAAATGTCCGTTTACACTTTCGCGTGATATTTCTGTCTTTCGTTTTCATCAAACCGAGAAACATATTGTGTGTGTGGTGGTGGTTTTTTACCTGCAGCAGCATGATATCATTCAGCAGGTTTATTGAGTCAAACTTGGGGTGGATGTGGTAGAACTTCACCTCCACACGGCTTGAAGCTGACTTGGTCTTTTTCAGATCATGAGCGCCAACTACAACCGTCAGCTTCACACCTCTGCTAGAGAGAACATAGAGAGAATTTTGGACCTTTAAGAGTAAACCAGGAGACATTTCTTTATATATATATATATATATATATATATATATATATATATATATATATATATATATATATATATATATATATATATATTACTATATATCATGTATTTACACTTAAATGCAAACGTTTGGGTTGATTTATTAATTCAGCTAAAAAAAATCATTCATCCTCTGGTTCAATGCAGAGGATGTGCTGGGATTTACACGTTCACCCTGTCTGAGTTTCCCCAGAGTTCCCTTAGAGTTCCTCAGAGTTTTCTGATCTTCCCTGATAATGTGGTGCCAGACATAACGTGTAATTGTGAAAGTGAATGTACAAACGTGAAGACCCTTTTCTCAGAAACTCTCAGCCATTTCATTTAAACTGAACAGTTGAAACGACCATCTCTTATCTCCCATATGACTCTCAGTGACTGGGGGTGTAACAATGACTCGACAATTTACTACGCTTACTGTTCCCAGCAGTGTGCAGCCGTCATGACGAAGTTCTCAGCCACCAGGAAGCCGCCGCAAACATGTTCTCCGTCTTTCTGAACAGAAACCATGTAGGGTCTAGAATGTGCTTTAACCACCGAGCCGTTCACGATGCGCATGTCGACGTACGCTGCAAAGACAGACGGAGAGAGAAGGAACAGAAGAAGAGCACATGCTGGTGTTATTGAGAGCTCCTGCTGTAGGTACCTTCATCTTTCAGATGCTCTGATGTTTACGTTTTTACACACCCAACATACATCTTATTCATTATACTAATTATTTACTTCAGTGTATTTGAACTTATTTATTATTACATTTTGCATATTTATTATTATACTATGTTCTGAATTATTTTATACCCATGCTTCATGCTTCAGCAATCAAATGTTGTTTCAAAAATCCCACCAATGAAGTACTTTGGAAATGAAACTCAAAGAACTTAATATTTTAAAGCAGTTAGCAGAGAATGCTGGTTAGATTTTATCCATTTATTTATTTATTTATTTATTTATTTATTTATTTATTTATTTATTTATAGATATTCGAGACTTTGCATGCAAATTATTCAACATTAAGAAACATCATCTGAATATAAATATATAAATACACCCCTTACCACAGTGTGCTATTTGAAGCAGGACAGAAGTGAAGAGAAACGCTGAGACGAGAGCCATGGTGTCTCAGAGAAAATGCGCTCTTCTTGCTGAGGAACACATGATTAAATAGCTCGCTGTTCAAACCACAAACGCCACTTCACACATTCACACGTTGTCTGAAGAATTGACGACTACACTACAGCTTCTCCCTGAAGGTGCGGCATTTCCACTCTGAGTACAATCGTGGAAAATGACACTGCATAAACGAAAGGATACCTGACCTTTAAACATCTCATTCCAAAACGCTCCAGCATGCAGCACCACTGCGTGTAGGACATCTTCATCCTGACGCTTACGCACACTGTGGCAAAGCTTTGTTTCCTTTTTCCTATAAACACACAGTTTGACCTGCTTTTTGTGGGTTTTTTTTTTTAGTGGTCACTCATTTCTGCTTCTAGTGAAGTGCTGATGAATACCAGAAGTAGATCTTGGTAGCTTGAGTCTCAAAGCAGCTTTAAATCTTCTACGCAAACTCTTTTCCAGCATATCCCAAAGATTTTTAATGGGATTCTGCACGCTGTGGTGTTTAATCCATGTGTAAAAATGATCTGATGCTCCCTGAAACACTCTTTCACAATTTCAGCCTGATGAATCCTGGCGTTGTCATCTTCGAGTCTGCTCGTGCCATCAGGAGGAGAAAAACATTGATGGAATATTCTGGTTATTCAGTATATTCAGGTGGTCAGCTGACCTCATTCTTTGGAAGCATAATGTTGCTGAACCGAGACCTGACCAGATGCAGTGACCCCAGATCACAGCACGTGATGGGTTCATCAGTTCATCTGCTCTCTTCTTACCCTGATGCACCATCACTCTGGAACAGGGTCAATCTGGACTCATCAGACCACATGACCTTCTTCCATTGTTTCAGAGTCCAATCTTTATGCTCCCTCACAAATTGAAGCCTTTGTTTCCAGATTAGCAGCACTGATGAGTGGTTTTCTTATCTTGCTTAGTTGTTTAGTCCCAATCCCGTGAGTTCTCTTCACATTTTGCACGTGGAAATGCTCTTCGTTTCACTATTAAACATAGTCGTAAGTTCTACTGTTGCTTTTTTATAGTTTGTTTTCACCAAATCCAGAATGATCAAGATTTTTTCCGAACACATTTCTTCCTCGAAGATGATGGTTTCCCCAAGATTCCTCCAGTTTTTAATAATGCGCTGGACAGTGAACCCAATTTTAGTAGTTCTGCAATCTCCTTAGATGTTTTCTTTGTTTGATGCATGCCAATAATTTGACCCTTCTGAAACTTCTGGGTCAACAAATCCCAGCACCACCAACCTGCCACTGCTGGGCCCTTGAGCGAGGCCCTTAAGCTGCTTAGTTATCAGATAAATGTAATCAAATTTATTAGGAAAATGTACAAACCTATAAGCCTCAGTTCGGTTTCTGGGTTTTTAATTGAAGGATGAAGTAAAACTAAAGGTGCAGTTTTGATGAAAAGCATCACATGACAGCAAAGTAGAAGTGACATTCAATATAAATTCATCAATCTGCACTTCTTATTGAGACAATTATATACATAACAGATAAATACAGATCATTCTATTACAAAGAAGGGTTTTAGGAAAAAAAGGATGTAAGTGAGTTAATACCTGAGTAAGTGGAACATTTATGAAGGTTGATGGAACAATGGTGGTCCTTTGCATTGATGACTCAATCCAAAAACTTTTCCACCCACAAAACAGATTAGCATCAATTATGTATATTGTTGTTTCGGTATTAGCCAAACTGTTAAAACATAAAACAAGACTTTTACTTTAACGTCAAAGTCAAATCTTTTATTAATGAGGATAAAAACGTAACTGGTGAAACACACAGCGAGTCACCAATCAGGATCGAGCGAAGGTTCTGTTTTAAACTGATGGCGTTTGGTGCATTTACTGATCACCAACATACTGTAATTAGAAGGAACAGACTTATGTGTAAATCTGCTTTGATACAATGTCACAAAAACGCTTTACGAATAAATTGATTTAGAGGCGACGTATGAAAATTGATAATAATAATAATAATAATAATAATAATAATAATAATAATAATAATAATAATAAAAATAATAATTATTGAGTGTTGTACTGAGTGTTTTGTTTATGAGCGCATTGTGTGATGAGAAACATGTTCATGCAGCGCGGTCAGAACGAACGGAAGGCCGATTTCCCACAAGCGGACGTTTACAACTGCAACGAGATGATTGCAACCTCAAAATGATTTTATTTGCATAACCAGCGTTTTAGAGCCGATAAGTCATGAAGTAATTGCCGTTTGCGTGCTTGTTAATGCTTTAAAATAATGTGAAGTGGTGGTGGGACATTAATCTGGTTTCTGCTGCTCAGCTCTCAAGGCGTCGAGGTGTCAGGTTTCGGTTTCAGTCAGACTGCTCACTCTGTCAAATAGCACTCTGACCTTCCCTTTTCTTTAATAAATGATGACTCGAGAAATCACGCTCTTTTTCTGCATCTGTATCTTTATTTAGGATCAGATTTTTCTCCACAATTACATCAAAACATCTTGAAAAATCTTTAAGCGTATTTGTTGATCACATCCTTAATCCAGGTTGCGTATGATGCGATATCGGTGTAGACATTAGGGACGTCTGGATAGGTGCAATTATTATTTTTATTGAAGGACACGATGCCCACTGCCTCACCACTGCACACCAGAGGCCCACCAGAATCCCCCTGCCAGAAACAGGACAAACAGCATAAGTGTTTCTAACATGGAATCTGCAAGCACCATTTCAACCTTCTCAATGTTTACAAACGTGCAAATATATTTAGATCTCTATCTTCGTACCTGACACGCCCCTTTATCGGTCTTGTAGCCTCCTGCACACAGAACGTTAGGTGGAAGTTTTAACACTTTATTCCACTTCTTCTTACAGATTTCAATATCTATAGTTGACACGTTGGTCACCAGGAGTTTGTTCACTGATTTTTCATTTTTTTTGGTTTTTCCCCATCCTGCGACCTGGCACTTGGTGTTGGGTTTGATCTTTCGGCGTTTTTTTGGGATTTTGGAGATTTTCACCTCATTATTCACCTTGACTTTCTCTGCAAGCTTGTGTTTGGTAGCAGAAAGTAGATCATGTTAGCAATCAAACACGACATGGTTTTCTGTTACAGTACAGTAATGAACTATTAGATCTGGTCCAGATGCAAATGCAGGTAGTTGGTATAAGAGCAACAATGAAAACAAAAATGAGAATTTCTTGTTTATAGAATTGTTGTATAAAAGCAACAGCACATTCCCCTTTGTAAAATGATCGCCATTGTGAAAGATGTGATATCAATGATGTATCTGTACCTTCAGTAGCATGATGTCATACCCGTTCCCGGGACTTTTCACGTATGATTCGTGCATGTGCATGCTTTTCACCGCGTATCTTCTCAGCTTTTTGTTTTGCGGATTGATGTTGTGAGTCCCCAAGACCACACTAAGCTCACTGAGACTTTAAAAAACAAGTCAGATATAATATTATATTAAAACTAAATAAATCCAGGCATTTCTGTTTTGTCAGGAAACAACATTAATATCCTACCTGATTTTACAGTGTGCAGCAGTGAGCACGAAGCTTTGGTGTATGAGGAATCCTCCACATTGGTGCTTCTTGTTCTTCTGCACAGACCCCATGAACTGCAGTGAGTTCTTCTCGGCTTTCTGGCCGTTGATGATTTCCTCTCCGTGTGCGGCTGAAAAGGTTTTATCAGTCCAGTAAGATTCACGCCATTTCCACTTCACACTCACATTTACTTTGAAGGTGCATTTCAAGTCAAAGTATAAACAAAGTGCACAAAATACACGACTAAAACTTAAGTTTCAGTAGTATGTTCTAATAAATGCTTTATAATTGAGAAATTCAGAAATAAGCACTTACCAGTAAAAGCAATGATGCAGGAAGCTGCACTAAGCAGCAAAATGTGCAGCGTCTTCATTCTGATACCTAAACACACTGAGGCACAGACCTGTTCCTCCTGCTTATAAACTCACCACATCAGCTTGTTTCTGTGGTTTTCTTCTTTAAAGGTCAGTCGTATCTGCTTCATGTGACATGCTGTAAAAAAGTGTACATTTGTAGCCTGTATGTGAGAATTGACTTTCTAAAAAAAATCCAACAAACCATCGACCCAACCCTGAAGTATCTCAGATATTTTTCTGATCTAAGAATGAAGAAAAAGGGAATAAGAAAACTTGTTCCAACAAGCCAAAGCATCTGTGCACAAAGCGATCTCCATGAAGATATGGATCTTCTGTTATAAAGCTTTGGGATTGTTTGGGATGAATGTGAACGGCAGTGATGGACGAAGTACACAATGCCTTCAAATGTACTTAAGTATCCAAAATATTATGATTTATTATAACTATAATGTTCATTTTTATCACAAGATTCTTCACTTAATCACCTCAGTTTCTGTGTAAAGACTCGAATGTGACTCTCAGCACACTGATCTATTAATAGAATGATATTAATGACTCAAACACTGATTGATTTCTATTATAATGATCATGAACACAAAACCTTCTTCATAAAATTGTGGTGAGTTCGAGTCTGGAGTTTCTTCATCATTTATTCGTCTCTAAATGTTCTGCTTGATGTTGAACTGATGCTGAACTGTACAAACCCGATTCCAAAAACGTTGGGACACTGTACAAATTGTGAATAGAAAAGGAATGCAATCATTTACAAATGTCATAAACTTATATTTTATTCACAACAGAGTATAGATAAAATATCAAATGTTGAAAGTGAGACATTTTGAAATGTCATGCCAAATATTGGCTCATTTTGGATTTCATGAGAGCTACACATTCCAAAGTTGGGACAGGTAGCAATAAGAGGCCAGAAAAGTTAAATGTACATATAAGGAACAGCTGGAGGAGCAATTTGCAACTTATTAGATCAACTGGCAACATGCTTGGGTATAAAAAGAGCCTCTCAGAGTGGCAGTTACTTTCAGAAGTCAAGATGGGCAGAGGATCACCAGTTCCCCCAATGCTGCAGCGAAAACTATTGGAGCAACATCAGAACGGAGTTTCTCAAAGAAAAATTGCAGAGTTTGAAGTTCTCATCATCTACAGTGCATCATATCATCTAAAGATTTAGAGAATCTGTAACAATCTCTGTGTGTAAGGGTCTCGGCCGGAAAACCATACTGGATGCCCGTGATCTTCGGGCTCTTAGACGCCACTGCATCACATACAGGAATGCTTCTGTAATGGAAATCACAACATGGGTTCAGGAATACTTTCAGAAAACATTGTCGGTGAACACAATCCACCGTGTCATTCACCGTCGCCGGCTAAAACTCTATAGGTCAAAAAAGAAGCCGTATCTAAACATGATCCAGAGGTGCAGGTGTTTTCTCTGGGCCAGGGCTCATTTAAA
This sequence comes from Silurus meridionalis, assembly GCF_014805685.1. NCBI lineage: Eukaryota > Metazoa > Chordata > Actinopteri > Siluriformes > Siluridae > Silurus > Silurus meridionalis. Next base: position 1,188,794 of record NC_060892.1, read on the forward strand.
ATGCACTGTGGCAAAGTGGAAAACTGTTCTGTGGTCAGCCTGTAAATTTGAAGTTATTATTGGAAAACTGGGACTCCATGTCATCCAGACTAAAGAGGACAAGGACAACCCAAGTAGTTCTCAGCGCTCAGTTTAGAAGCCTGCATCTCTGATGGTATGGGGTTGCATGAGTGCGTATGGCATGGGCAGCTGCACATCTGGAAAGGCATCATCAATGCTGAAAGGTATATCCAAGTTCTAGAACAACATATGCTCCCATCCAGACGTCGTCTCTTTTAGAGAACACCTTGCATTTTCCAACATGACAATGCCAGAACACATACTGCATCAATTACAACATCATGGCTGTGTAGAAGAAGAATCCAGGTACTGAAATGTCCAGCCTGCAGTCCAGATCTTTCACCCAGAGAAAACATTTGGTGCATCATAAAGAGGAAGATGATAGAAGAAGACCTGAGACAGTTGAGCAACTAGAAGCCTGTATTAGACAAGAATGGGAGAACATTCCTATTCCTAAACTTGAGCCACTTGTCTCCTCAGTCCCCAGACGTTTGCAGACTGTTATAAAGAGAAGAGAGGACGCCACACAGTGGAGACATGGCCTTGTCTCAACTTTTTTCAGATGTGTTGATGCCATGAAATTTTAAAATCAACTTATTTTTCCCCCCTTAAAATGAGACATTTTCTCAGTTTAAACATTTGATATGTCAACTATATTGTATCCTAAATAGAATATTGAAATATGAAACTTCCACATCATTACATTCTGTTTTTATTCACAATTTGTTCAGTGTCCCAACTTTTTGGAATCAGGTTTGTATATCTCTGAGCCAGTGACGACTATGGTGAAGGAAAAACTCCCTGAGATGGTATGAAGAAAAACCTTGAGACTTAAAAGGGAACCTCATCTTCAACAACAAATGTCCATTTATTTATAATACATAATACAGTTGATCATTGTTCAGGTGTTCAGTACAGTGATGGACGTTTAAATGCAACCTGTGATTCTGGACCATTGTATCAGACTGTTGATATCAATTACAGTTTAAATCCATCCTCAAAGTTCATCATGTCTTTATGTCTATCATTAGACCACAATGATATTAAAGTATATGCTGTATTGTGTTAATAAGAGATTGTAGCTTGGATAACGGTATTAGGCATTAAACAGAATTTTAATAGAAATGCGAAAAAAAAAAGTTACTATAAGTTACACTGAACCTAGAGAATAAAACTGCATTAGTCTCGCATGTCTATTAATTAATTGATTAAATTTATAATTGAGGGGAATCCTGGCGAGACCAAGGTGGCGCTGCAGCTCTCCAGTTGCTTTACTGGTTTTGTTAGTTTGTCCTGTCTTTTGTCTTTCATGTCACTTTTACCAGGGACGACTTGCTGAACTTTCGGCAGAACAAACCTTGTGAAGACTTGTGACTGGTTTGGATGTTGAGTTTTGTGCACAATGCCACTTGTTTATAAACAGAAACAGAGGTTCCAGGTCTTTTTAAAACATGTATTCACATTCAAGCTTTTTTTTTGTTTTGTTTTGCTTAAATGTAAAACAATAAATATTTTTAATATTTAGTACAAAAGTTTTAAAATACTGTTGTTGTTCATGCATTTTTCATCTGGGCCAATGGGTGTGTACGGTATAAAGTGGCTGATTATGGTTTTTTTTTTTAGACTGACACGTGGAACTAACTTGCTTGGTCCTATGTAGGATGAGAATCGGGCCAGCTATAGTTATACATTTGGCTGTGGGGTTCTGGCAACCAGACCTGGTCCAGTCATGTACCGTAATTCTGCTGTATTTGGGCCAAGTGAAAGTGGGTTGTGTGGCTCAAATCATTGGTCCAAACCATTTTTGCAATTTGGGATGCGAAGCAGAAAAGCATAGAGAAGCATAGAGAAGATCATATTTGGTTCCTTTGGACAGAGGGATAAAAGAACAAAACGAGGTTAAAAAGCGAGGTTCTGGTGCAAACATATGCTGATGAAACAATATTTTTCTTATAGTGAGCCATCTGGGAACTTCAGACGCTGCTGCAAACCCTCGGGTTCTTTCAGGTAGAAATTTTCTCTTGTTCTACTACACAAATGCACACATGCAAACCAAATATCAAGGATCAAATTATCAAAAACGGATTATTGGTTGTAACTCTGTTATTCTCAGTTTGATGTCATATACACTGGATTTTTGACAGCTTGCATTTACCAAGTCTGATTTCCAAGAATTTGAGGGGCGTTTTTTTACCTTTAAAGCAAAATGGGCTGAACCATTACAACACCTCATGAAGTCATTCTGTATACGAGGTGTTGCGTGTTTGACTCAGTGTTTGACTCAGTGTTTGACTCAGTCGTTGCAGGATGAAGGTGTTGCATGTAGTGTTGCTCGCTGTAGCTTTCAGCACCTGCGTTTTTCATGGTAAGTGCTGTATTCTGAATATAACGGTGAATAATACACAGGTTGTAACGTATACTAAACTACTGTATGTTGTGTATTTTTGTACTTTCATATTCTTTTATATGCATTAATGGTATGATGAGGAGTTCATGTCTTTTTATCTGCTCGACTTCGTTTTGGCTTCACGAGTGTGAATGTAATAATGTCTGAAGAATGTAAATCATACTGGACTCATAAACCATTTTCCAGCCGCACGTGGAGAGGAAATCATCCACGGCAAGAAAGCCAAGAAGAACACGCTGAAGTACATGGCATCTGTGCAGCTCAAAAACGAGCACATGTGTGGAGGATTTCTCATAGACCCCGGCTACGTTCTCACCGCTGCTCATTGTTACGAACGGTAGGCTACACGTGTTTCTTGAAAAGAATTGTCTGGATGTATTCATTTCAATGTGATTATAGATGATATATTTGATATAAACAGAGGCCTGACTGTGGTCCTGGGGACTCAGAACATCGATCCAAACAAGAGCAAGCTGAGACGATACGCAGTGAAAAGTGCATACAAACACCCATCCTACAAGAATGTCAGTTCTGGGTTTGACCTCATGCTTCTGAAGGTACAGGATGCCATGCGATATATTCTACCCTCTATACTCTATACTATTCTATACTTTGAGTTCTTGCATATAATGTGAATTCTGCTCAAAAACAGCTTTCAGAGAAAGTCAACCCGAAAGAGAAAGGCATAAAGATCATCAAATTCTCAAACAAGCGCAAACCGATCAAACCCAAAACCAAGTGCCAGGTCGCAGGATGGGGAAAAACTGAAAAACAGAACATGGTGAATGACCTCATGGTGGTTGATGTATCAACTATAGATATCTCCATCTGTAGGAACGCATGGAGTAAAAAACTCCCATCGAACATCCTGTGTGCAGGAGGCTACGAGACCAAAAATGGAGCGTGCCAGGTATGATGAAGAACATACACTATATTGTCAAAAGTTTGCGGACATCTGGTCATAAGTAGGGTATGTGCTTTTGGAGCTGGATAATTCCAGCTACATTCCTGGGAAAATGTTCCACTAGAGTTTTGAGTGCACTTGTGGACATTTGTGTTCATCAGCCAAAAGTGTGTTAGTAAAATCAGGTTCTGATGTAGGTGATGTGAGGAGGCCTTTGGTGCAGTTAGTGTTCGCATTCCTCTTAATAAGGTGTTCAGGAGATCAGAGCTCTATAGCATGATATCTTCCACTCCAAACCATATCTTAATGGAGCTCGCTTTGTGCACAAAAGCTTTTCCTGCTTGTAGAGATTTGGGTTTCCAGGTTTAAGTGAACACAATTTTATTATAACAAATCCAAAGACCTCCTGTACAATTGTGCACCTCCGTCTTTGTACAGTGTATGTTTTCTCCTCGGTAATGAGAAGCTTATGTTTGTGCAACTTCTGCTTTTGACAGGGTGATTCTGGTGGGCCTCTGGTGTGTCGGGGTCTGGCAGTGGGCATCGTGTCCTTCAATTTAAAAAGAAACTGCACTTATCCTAATCTGCCGAACGTCTACACTGAGATTGCACCGTACGCCGACTGGATCAAGAAAGTGATCAAGAGAAATACTTGATGTATTTTATGTTTTTCAAGATCATTCAATGGCATAAAATGCTTATAAAATTAGCTGATGCTTTTTTTTTTGGTTAAAATTGTATGAGTCAGAGCCTGAAGAAACAGAAACTTGAGAAGGTCTTATAGAATGTTCGGCAGAGACCACATCAAAGCTGAACCACATCCTTTAGACTGCTGGGGAAAATTTGAAACAACAATGTGAGATAAATTACTTTATATAAACACTTTGTTTTTATCTGATGGGTGTAACACCAGATCTTTTATCGCACTCTGCTTCGTAAAACCTCTGCATTTTTGATTAGAAATAAACACAAAGGTCTGAAATTCTCCTGTGCAACAGGTCCATCTATACACACACACACACACACACACACACACACACACACACACACACACATACATAAATAAAGCTACACTTGTGCACATGGTGGGTTTGCATGAGCTCGGGGTAAAGTGCAAACATGATACTGAAGTTCACATGAATTCTCTTCATGCAATGCTTTCACATGAAGCACATGAGAACCGTACACAGGGAAAATAATACATTAAATACAATAACAGCAGACTCGAATACACATCAATAATAAAATCTAAATAAGCAGCAAATAAATGGGCACAAATATTTCTCTGTGTTTGGAAAATAGATAGAAAGGTATTTGGATTGAAATGATATTTAAGTAAAAGAAGCAATCAACATGGTCCTAAAGCAGCTTTACAGAAAGAAATATTATACAAACATCAAGGGAAAATCCCTGACACTTCATAATGAAGAAACCTTGAGACTCAAAAAAGAACCTCATCCTCAACACCGAATGCTTCGTTACGATTCGTTACAGTTCCATCATTGTTAAAGTTATCAACTGAATTCCATCTGTTCATGGAGATGGTCACCCTAAACCATTGTAACAGTCTGTTTCTATCAATAACAGTCCACATACTGCTCAGAAACTTCATGGATTTTCATGTGGGACCATCCTCAGCAGTAACAAGATCTTCAGTTAAAAAGAACTCAATCTGGACTGTAGGGACAGGATGGTCCAGAAAGTAGAAAGGATGTGATGTGACACTGCTACCTCATGTTTGAGTCAACAAAGAGAAAAACAAGCATTATAAAGACTCGCTCTGACAGCAGAACTAAAACTTATAGCCAGAAGGTAGCATGATGATCCATGGGATAAGAGACGACCCACCACACCACCATCAACAAACCTGAGTGAGAGTGAGGAGACAACAGCATACAAATATCCCAGTTCACCAAACACTCCATATCCATCATCCCTCCAGATCTGCTCCTTTACCTCACAAACACCTACTGACTAAACACTCCACTAAATAAATATGTGTTCAGCCTACAGCCCACAAATATGTGTTTTTGTTTTTTGTTTCCCCTTTTGAATCAGAGGAGACCAAAAGCAAGACTGTGTCTGAGTCCCGAACACTGATTGGAAGGTTGTTCCATAACTGTGAGGTTTATAAGAGAAACATCTGCCCCCTGCTGGAGTCTTCATTATTTGAGGTACCAACAAATAGCCTGCACCTTTTGATTCAATTAATTCATTTAATAATTCATGCAATTATTTGCAGCATTTAGTAGACACTCGTTTCCAGAGCGATGTACAAACGTGCTTTGAGTCTCTATCAATAAATAAATCTTGCCAACTGGTCAGGGTTGAGGGAATGCTTAATGGAGCAAAGTACAGAGATCTCCTCAACAAAAAACCTGGTCCACAGCACTCAGGACTTGATTATGGAATAAAGGTTCACCTTCCTACATGATAACAACCATAAACACAGTCAAGACAACACAGAAGTGTTCAATTAAATGTTCAGAGAATTCTATCATTCTGTTTTCACTTTGTCATTATGAAGGGCTGAGTGTGAAGCGAAGGTTCTGAATACTTTCTGAATGCTGCTTTAATGAACACGATGTGCATGAAGCTAGAAAACAAAACCCCAGACATTATTTTCTTCTCAAGGAAAACCTCAGTGTGGTGACACTTCTAATCTTGTTCAATCTCTCAAACACCAGATGCACAGCAGATCACACCTCTGCTGTTTCATGTGTCCTGCAGAATTACTGATCTGATCAGGCATGACATTATCACATTATCACATTATAACATTATAACTATCACATTATGACATTATGACATTATGACATTGACATTATGACATTATCACATTATAACATTATAACTATCACATTATAACATTAACACATTATCACATTATAACATTATAACTATCACATTATAACATTAACACATTATCACATTATAACATTATAACTATCACATTATGACATTATGACATTATGACATTATCACATTATCACATTATAACATTATAACTATCACATTATGACATTATGACATTATAACATTATCACATTATCACATTATGCAGCAGGTGAACATTTTGTCCTCAAAGTTGATGTTAGAAGCAGGAAAAATGGGCGTAAAGATTTGAGCGAGTTTAACAAATTGTGACGTCTAGACGTCTGGGTCAGAGCGTCTCTAAAACTGCAGCTCTTGTGTGTGTTCCTGGTCTGCAGTGGTCAGAATCTATCAAAAGTGCTTCAAGGAAGGAACAGTGGTGAACCGGCGACAGGGTCACGTGCGGCCGAGGCTCATTGATGCACGTGAGGAGTGAAGGCTGGTCCGTGTGGTTCCGATCCAACAGACGAGTTCCTGTAGCTCAAACTGCTGAAGAAGTTCATGCTGTTGATGATCGATATAACAGATATGATTTTAATTTATTTAAGTACAAATACTTCAATAAAGCATACTTCATAAAGGTAAAATTACAGATTTTAAAAACTACTTTTAAAAAGTAACACCTTTTCCAATGTGTATAGACATAAACATAAATATATATATATAAAAGAAATCTGTTATAATGTCATGGATGATCATGAGAGAAGTTTCAGAAGTGATTTTTTTTCATCCTTTATTTATTTATTTATTTATTTATTTTTCCTCGGTAATGGATATGATTTCACAGATTTAACTTAAAAAGAAACACCTTTACAAATTAAAGTGCAATAACAAAAATAAATTAATTAATTAATTAGTTAAAAAAATCGTTAATGGTTGTCATTTATGATAATGAGAGTTTTTTCAGAAGCCTTGCATTATATTCATTTGTAATTTTTTCCCTCAGTAACAAATGTGATTTTAAATAAAAGAAAAAGTAGAACACAGAATAACTACTTAATTACAGTAACGTGAGTAAATGTAATTTATTACTTTGCACCTCTGCATATTAGCACTGGAAAAACTGTGCATCTGATCGATCTTCATCAGTGACATCATGCAATCATGTCGGCTTGAACCAGAATCTCAAAAGGAATGTTTCCACCAGCTCGTGAAACCCATGCCAGAATAAATTCAAGTTGTTCTGTGAGCAAAGAACGGTTTCAGTGTAGATTCTCAAACCAGAGCGGTAGTCAGAAGTTTGTTTCCTGTCTGAAGCATCTTCTAATCTTGCATGAGAGACTGCTGATCTAATCAGGGTTTTTATTCCGAAGTGCATGTCTGTGTCTGGTTGCCCACATCAGACTGAACATGCAGCTTTCCAACTTCATCTCTGCTGAAAGGTTCAGGACAGAAAAGAATCCTCAAATCTTAATCGATTTGCCAGAAGGCACACGATCACGAATACAATTATGGGTCACATGAAAGAGCAGAGACGTGATCCGCTGTGCATCTGGTGTCTGGAGAGATCGAACAAGATTAGACGAGCTAACACACTGAGGTTTTCCGTGAGAAGATAAGAGTCTTGGGGTTTTGTCTTTTTTTGTGTCATGCACACCATTGCAGCTCATCATGTTCTATCACGCTGTGGAAGAATAACAATAGAATATGAAAATAGTTTCACTTCAAGATCAATAAGCTTCTACAGATCTACAAAAAAATTCAGGTGGATGTATGGAGTGTTGTGTAATGCGTACAGCCTCTGGTTCTTGATGTTCTTCTAGATGATGGAGAAACACCTCCTAGTTCTCTCAGTGTTGGGGCTCAGGAAAGGAAAGTGCCTGAGGTCCTTCTCCATCTTCCTGGCTTTGGACCGTGCTGTGGATGGACTGGAGATCAGGGAGCTCAGTATGGATGGGATGCTCAGCTTTTATAAGCACATTTTATAAGAGCAAATGACTAGATGTGGAATGAGATGTTCAGAAAGAAGCACACAGACATTTTTTTTTGCCTTCTAATAAAACAGTGAATCAGTAATAACAGTTTCTGGGTTGATTTTGGTGGGTGTTTGGTGTACAGTGGTCTTCAACTGGGTATTATGGCAATCATTTATCAAAATACCAAATGTTAATATGCCTGATATGAGGCATGATAATAAAACATTTGCCTTTTTCCACCATGTTTTGCTTCATTTCTATAATCAGAAACGCCCCAATATTCTACTTTGTGAACCTGGAAATCTTTATTGTCTCCCCTGTAGAAATTTTTGCACTTCTTGAACAATAACAGCGTCAATTTTAGACACGAATAACTATTTGGATTGGAATAGAAGATTTAATGAATGCTTGACACTTCACTCTAAAGTGTAAAGATGGTGAGATGTGAATACTGTGGCCTGATTTAGAAAACCACAAGTCATGAAATCTATATAAGACGTAGGAGTCTTTATCTCATTGTGTGTCTTTGGCAGGATGAAGACGCTGCACGCGCTGCTGTTTGCTGCAGCTCTCGGCGTCGTGGGTTTTCATGGTAAGTTCTTATTTCTGAAAATAATGAAGGATAAGGAACAGATTCCTGAAGTGTAATACCGTGAATCCTAGACTCTTTTATAAAACGTTTTTCAGCTGCACATGGAGAAGAAATCATCCATGGCAAGAAAGCCAGCATGAACTCCCACCAGTACATGGTGTCTGTGCAGAGGGAAAGTGAGCACATATGTGGAGGGTTCCTCATAGACCCCGGCTACGTGCTCACGGCTGCTCACTGTTACGTAAGGTAGGCTACACGTGTTGCGTGTTTCTTAATTAACATTTTTCTATAAATGTGGCTGAAATCTGTCTCTTTTATAAATCAGCAGTCACGTCAGTGTCGTCATGGGGACTCGAAACATCGATTGGAAAACGAACCATATGAGAAGATACCAAGTGACTGCCATGTTTATACATCCATCATACAGGGGACATCCCAAATTTGGGTCAGACATCATGCTTCTGAAGGTACGAAGAACTCTATTTGATTCATTAACCTCGTTATTCATTAACATTGCAAAACCAGGGGGACCTAAACCAGGGGTCCACAAACTGTTTTTGAGGGTCATATCATTCATATCAGGGTCATATCATTTGTCCTTTCTTCAATCGGGGTCTGTAACAGAACATCACATGAGCCGGAGTGACCACCAGTATTATTGTGGAGATTTTATTATGAGTTTAAACAAGTTTGTTTTACCTTCTAATGCTGGATTAGTTTGTTATTTTGTGTTAATTTGTATGAATGCCATTTTTCATATTCATTGATATTGAAATTAAAGATTTACTTAGTTATGCATATGCATAATGAATCTAACAAATAATGAATAATTAGAGGTCGACAGGTAGCCAGGGTGGTTTGCACTCGCCGGAAAAATTAATCAATCGATAGTTTTTAAAATGGATACTGGATAAATAATTTAAAAAAACACCACACTGCATGTAAAATAATACTGAACGTTATTAAAAAATAATAAAATACAAAACATTACGTGCTAAAGGAAATAAATATGAATCCATTCATTAATTAACATAATTGTATAATTAAAAACAGCACGTGGTGTCAGTGCTTCGCCTCTAGAGGGCGCTCTCTTAATGACAGCGAAATCGGTTGCTCGACCTCTATTAATAACTAAGGAACCTTTTAGTTTAGAAGAAAGAATGTAAATGAATCATATTCACAATATTTTTTAACTCCGAACGTCAGATTGATGCATTTATTTCATTGTGATTAAATAATAAGGACGTTAATTTATTTATTTTGCGATTATTTCTAAAAGAAATAACTTTAAAAACCTGGGCGTTGATTAATAATGAAGGAGTCTCCAGTGTCAGTATTTGGTCGGTAAGAGAAATCCAGAAAGCCTTCAGGATTTTATAGATATATGTATGATGTGATGATGCCTCGTCTAGACAACGCACATCTGTATGCAGCTGCTATAATGTAAGTGATAACAGAAACCATGGATTGCATGTATGTGCAATAAAGTAAAAAAAAAAAATGAACTTAGCATACATCCCTGTTAATTATTGCCCTGTCCTGTTTTTCCTTTGACACGAATTCTCTAAATAAGCTTTCAGGGAAAGTCAATCTGAACAACAGGGATTTGAAGATCATTAAAATCCCGAGTATGAGCCGCGCAGTCGATCCAAACATCAAGTGCGAAGTCGCAGGATGGGGAAGAACCGAATACCAACTACGGGTGAATGACCTCATGGTGGCTCAGGTGCCCATCATTAATATGACAGACTGTAAGAAGAGCTGGAATGCATTGAATATTTCACTCCCGGACAACATCCTGTGTGCAGGAGGCTACAGAACCACAAGTGGAGCATGCCAGGTATGCAGTTATCGAATCAACAGATCATGTGGCAGCAGCACAGTACATATTAACATGCAGGTAGAGCTGAAGAGATTTGGTTGATCTTCACAACAGAGCGTCTCAGAGTTCTCTTGATCTCCTAATGGAGGATCATTTTTCACCCACACCTACATGATGTTTCAAAAAAGGGTCTGTAGGCTTAAATACCATGAGTGGAGAATGATCTCTGCCATGTAATGCAGCTCTGCCTCTGCCATGTTAATCTGTATGACTCCAAGTGTGTTAGTAAAGTCAGGTAGTGATGTAGGTGAGATCAGGAGATCTCCATGATGAGATCATGCAGGAGATCTTTCACGCTATCCCATGTAAAGCAGATCTTCATGGCTGACACATTTGTGCTGTTTCTGACAGGGGGATTCTGGTGGGCCTTTGGTGTGCAGTGGTGTGGCGGTCGGCATCGTGTCCTTCAATCGTGGAAATAATTGCGACTATCCAGACGTCCCTAATGTCTACACTGAAATCGCTCCGTATGTTGACTGGATTAACAGTGTGATCAAAGAAAATGCTTGAACTGATGTCATGCAAAAAAAAAACCTGAAATCAAGATATAAAAAACTGAGGCAGAACAAAACAGATTTCTGGCATCTTTCTTTAAACATTTGAGGTGATATTTAAATGTGTAATGTAAAAGTGAAGAATGATCCAGGTGTAGATGTGGATATGAAGAAGGTCCTAAGGTGAAGTGGAGAACATTATAATGGTGTAAGGTCTCACATCTCACAGTGGATCATCACCTTATTCTATTAATGGATCAAAATAACGCTTTATTTTCATTACGCTTTTTGTATACGACATATAACATTTACAATTCCCCGAATCACAAAATTATTTATTTACCTACCTGTGTTCAACATTCTGAATTCACACCTGAACTCCTTCCAGCCAATCACAATCCAGTATTCACACCTGAACTCCTTCCAGCCAATCACAATCCAGTATTCACACCTGAACTCCTTCCAGCCAATCACAATCCACTATTCACACCTGAACTCCTTCCAGCCAATCACAATCCACTATTCACACCTGAACTCCTTCCAGCCAATCACAATCCACTATTCACACTGACTGTAGGATAAATACAGTTGGTCAGACAGGGCTTCATCCATCCATATCGATGTTGGTAAATGTGTGTGAGGTGTTTTATCTGTGTGTTAACTGAACAGTGAAGATCACACACCTACCCTGTGCATCACAGTGATCAGGATTATAATATAAAACAAAACCACACACCTTCCAAATAAGTCTCTGGTTTATTTTTATAGTCAACAAAGTACATTAGTTTGGTCTCAGCGGTCTGAGAAGGTACCAGGAGCAGATAAATATAATAATAATAATAATATAGATGTTTATATCCCATGTTGATCTTCTCCTCGTTTTATTGGAATACCTTTAAAACAGGTATCGATTGTAATTATAATAAAAACCTGACCACGTCTTCAGTCGTTCTTTTTAATTTCAAGTGAAAGTATGGGATTCGTTTGTGTTGGGATTGTTGTTCCATCCGGCGTTCAGCTCACACACAGGAATCAGAAATGCAGATCTTTTTATTTAATGCATTCATTTGATAAGGTTCTTGACATACTGGATGCCGTGACCGGTGTACTCGCACGCCACGCTCGGAGCCACCGATAGAGCATGGATGGATTTACGGACTCCTGCGAGAGAAAAAACACACACCAAGTCATCGCACCGTCCGTTTTGTCTGTCCTTTGTCTCCATTTTTTCAGGCGCCAGACTCATCAAACTCGTGAGAAACCACGAGAGCATCTACATCTGAGAAAACATCTGTCATGAACCGCAAAATGTTCATAAGCTCTTATCACACACATGATAACGCTGCAGACCACAAACCATTCTTACAGAACAAATGCATCTTTGCCGACGAGTCGTAAAAGAAGTACCAAAAGTATTGGGACACTTGACTTTTCCAGCCATATATGATTCTTCTCGTATCTTTGGATGCAGGAGCATGAAACTTTCCTTCCTTGGACTAGAAGACCCAAACGTGCTCAGGCATGACAATATGCACAAAGCCGGCTCCATGAAGACCCTTTTCATGGGTGGGAGAACATCCAACATTTAGTCTCCATTTGCTGTTATAATGAGCTCCACTCTTCTCAGATGATGTTCCACTAGATCTTGTGAAGATTCATGCAGGATAAATGTAGGTAAGAAAGTGAGAAGGACTGGGGTGCAGTCAGCGTTCACGTTAGTGACGAGTCGTTCATTTTAAACGAGTCTTTAATGTGACTCAGTAGAACGAGTCGTTTTAAAGAGTGAATCTCTGAGTTATTTAAAGGAAACAGAACCGAGTCGTTTAAATCTCGACTCTTTCAGTCAGAGTTGTCCGTTCTTTTATCACGTGACTCCCACAGACGATATGAAGGTGATTAAATGAATGAAATTACTAAAAAAGTCATTTTGATAAACAAGATTCAAAGAACCGAGCCTCTAAAATGATCCGATCTTCCCATCACAAGTTTACATTCATCCCAAATGGTGCTTCAAGATCTTCCACTCCAAACCCATGAAAAGCAGATCTTCATGGAGCTGGTTTGGTGCACAGGGGCGTAGGTTCGGGTCTCCTGCATCCGAAGACGTCTGATACAGTAGTGTGTACACATTAGTGGCGGGTGTCCCAATACTTTTGAATATCCGCTACCACTGTGCCTCCTTGCTGTATAAAACACCTATTTTATATGTAAATATTGATTTGTAATAAACAGGTGAAGTTTGTTCTCTTACCTGTGTTCCAGGCATCACCTGGAGAAAACTCGATTTTAGGTGCTGCAGGAAGCTGAAGCAGAAACCAGATAAAAGAAAAACCTGTTTATTAGCGATTTGCTCAGAATCATCTTCATTACTGCTTTACAGTTTACTATTCAATATTTAACATCACATCAGACTTCTTTATGGATCTATAAAGTTCTAATGATACCGAAAGATGACTTTTATACAGAAATCCTGTACCAATACCAGATAGAACGCAGTTGATGGAACACACACTATCGGGTTGATGGAACACACACTATCGGGTTGATGGAACACACACTATCGGGTTGATGGAACACACACTATCGGGTTGATGGAACTAGGGTTAATGGAACACACACTATCGGGTTGATGGAACACACACTATCGGGTTGATGGAACACACACTATCGGGTTGATGGAACACACGATCGGGTTGATGGAACACACAGGATCGGGTTGATGGAACACAGGATCGGGTTGATGGATCGGGTTGATGGAACACAGGATCGGGTTGATGGATCGGGTTGATGGATCGGGTTGATGGAACACAGGATCGGGTTGATGGAACACAGGATCAGGTTGGGACAGAGTTAATTTAAATGTCTGATTAGTGGAAGTGTACTCTACCTCCAGGCTGAAGTATTTGGCCCACTCCTCCACGGCAGGACGGACGGCTGCTTGAGCTCTGCTCAGAGCCTCGGACCCTTCAGCGCTCCCACCGAGGAGTCCCGAGTCATAGGCCATGTACACGGCCCTCCGGCGATACCCAGTTTTGTGGCTAACCTTAAAAAACAAACAAAGAAAACACACAGTAATCAGACAGTGAATGGAGGGACGACAGGGAGTTTTTATCTCTAACAGAAGATCTTGTGTAAGATGGAGAACAGGAGAGAAGATGTGATCAGACTCCCTCACCCCCACACTCACACATGGAGGTGGAGGATTTAATGGTTTGGGGTTGTTTTGAAGCAGAGAAGATTCCAGAAAGTTAAAGTGAACCAACACGACTCCTATTTCACACTTCATCACTGTGCAGTTCCGTCTGGGCTGCGTCTCATTAGAAGCGACTTCACCGTACAACAAGACAATGAGCCGAGGCGTACGTCTGAGTTCTGTACGTGTTATTTAGAGAGACGTCTACAGTGATATTTATCACCTGCCCAGTCACCACACCTCAATCCTACTGAACTGCTCTGAGATGAACCTCATCACAAGACAGAAAGAAAGAAATCTCCATCTAGTGAAGAATTTCAGCAGAATGTTTGGAGAAACGAATTGTCCGGATGCTGAATGTGGGTAAATCTGTTCTTTATGCTCAGAAAGGATTTACATGGTGCATATAAATACAGAAGAGGAACATGCACGTGTCTCTCAAACACAATAAAAGTCTGAGACAGTCAGGTTTATATTTAATATAATATAATTACCTGACTGTCCATTTCTGTTAGCATGCTAGTTCATTAATAACAAGTTGTGGAACTGATGATCAGGTGTGTGTGTGTGTGTGTGTGTGTGTGTGTGTGTGTGTGTGTGTTAGATACAGTAGGTCATCATGCACAGAATAATTTGTATTTTAATACGTATAATACAAATTCTCCATTATTCCTGTGCATGATGACCTACTGTATCTAACACACACACACACACACACACACACACACACACACACACACACACACACACACACACACACCTGATCATCAGTTCCACAACTTGTTATTAATGAACTAGCATGCTAACATGTTAGCATGCTAATCTCCACTGTACTATTTCAGTAAAAAACTAGGGGGAAAAACCTCTTACTTGACCACTGGTAGAATCCTGGCTGCCATGCCGCCTCCAAGTCCTGATCCAGATCTTAATATGAGTCTCTGATCAGTTTGTGGAAACGGAATCAGAAGAAGAATAGAACAGGTTATGCAGCAAACAGCTAGCGAGCTTCACAACATACACAAGGGCAGCAGCCGGAACCGGAAGTGGGCTTTTAATTTAAAAAATAAAAATAATAATTTCCACGTTCCACGTGACGTCTATAATAATAATAATAATAATAATAATAATAATAATAATAATAATAATAAAAATAATAAATATTTTATACCTTATAATAAAAGTCTCCACTTGAAGTCTCAGGGTTTTTCCATCACCAGTCACCTCTGATTCATTCATTATTAAAAATATATATAATTTATATAATTTATTGTCGCATTTATTAATTTCTGTAACCCTCTATGCGTTATTATAGAAATAAAACTGAATTGAATTTAAACGTTGGCTTCTCCGTAGTTTTCTATTCCGATTTTTAATCGGTGTTGTTTAAACAAAAAAATTAAAATAAAACTCCATATCAAACTAAATATATAAAACTTTCGGGGCTTAATATAAATTAATTTACTAAAATGTTTATCTTTTGCAAAGGAAATATTGGTGTAGGAAGCAATGGCGCCATCTACAGGCGAAACATTGTTAAACCTCTGGATCTTGACACCTTATCAATTAAAAATGACTCAAATATCCTTAATCATTAAGTAAAGAAGAATAAATGTACAAACATTTAATATATAATTAAATATTATATAAATATATACTTTTTAATAAACGTATTGTTCGAGCTCGATTTATTTCATACAAATGTAAAGCTAAGTGTGCTAAGCCTTATTTCTGTGTTGTTTGGAAATTCATATAATGAAATGTCACGTCAATTAAGCTTTTATTGTCATTCGAACCACATACAATACAGTTCACACTGAAACGAAACTTTTCCCAGACGTGGGGCAGTAAACAGTGTGTGTGTGTGTGTGTGTGTGTGTGTGTGTGTGTGTGTGTGTGTGTGTGTGAGAGATCAGTCAAAATGCTGTTCACTTTAAAGATGCAGCTAATGGTGTAAATAGAGGAAATGGAGACCCTGGTGATCTTCTCAGTCTTCCTCATTATCTACAGTAGGGTTTTGCAAGCCAGGCAGTGAAGCAGCTGCCCATGATGTTCTTTCTGTAGAACGTTGTGAGGATGTGTGGTGGGAGTTAGGCCTTCCTCAGCTTTCTCAAGAAGCAGACACTGCTGGCCTTTTCTTGTTATGGAACTTGTTTCCACCTCATGAAGATTATAGACCTTTAAAGAAGTAGATGCCGAACTCGCAAACATCCTGAACCATCTAGAGACGTACCAGTGCCAATTGGATCCCACTTCATGTGTGGAGTTTGGACACTGGACCTGCTGGAGTGTTTAAAGGCTCTGGCATGGAGAAGCTGGTGTTGGATCTGTGATGATCTCAGATGTTGAGCTATTTTATGAGTTGCTCAGTAGCTCCTGGTTCCATAATCTCATCTGACTGTAAAAGACTGTAGAAAGAACATCAGTCATAATCACACACTCCAGTGCTCATGTTAGTTCTCACTCTCCAGTGTTCTGTAGAGTTTAAAGAATATAATCACACTCTTGATGTCACCCAAATGAGGATGAGGTTCCCCTTTTGAGTCTGGTTCCTCTCAAGGTTTCTTCCTCATAACATCTAAGGGAGTTTTTCCTTCACCACAGTCTCCATGGTGATCATCAGGGATAAATAAACATCATTCACTTTAACTGTTGAATTCTGTAAAGCTGTTTTGAGACAATGTCTGTTGTGAAAAGCGCAATAGAAATACACATGACAATATGGTGCTCCTACTTAGTTCAAAAAGTGCAGGCTATTTGTTGGTACCTCGAATAATGAAGACTCCAGCAGGGGGCAGATGTTTCTCTTAGAAACCTGTTATGGAACAACCTTTTAATCAGTGTTTGGGATTCAGTCTTTGGAACACTGTTGGGAACACCGTCTCGGTGTTCGAGGCTGAAAACATATTTAGTCGAGTCTTTAGTCAGCAGGTGTTTGTGAGGTAAAGAATCAGATCTGGAGGGATCATGGACAGTGTTTTAAAACTGGAATTTTTGGATGCATTGTCTCCTCCATCCACTGTGGTGTCTCTTATCCCATGTGTCCCTCATGTCTGTGTTACCTTCTGGCTCTTGCTCAAGAACTTTGACGTTGGATTTGGGCTGTAATATCAACAGTCTGCTAAAATAGTTCAGGATCATAAACAGTTCCGCATTTAAGCGTCCATCACTAAAGAGTACACCTCATTAATGATGGAACTGTAATGAACAGACAGGATGATGGGTTTCCTTTTGGAGTTCTCTTAAGTCTGAGGGAGTTTTTCCCTCACCACTGGTTAAGTGATTAGCTGTTTTGAGACAATGTTTATTGTTAAAAAGCACTACAATAACACAAATGAATTGAATTCAGACTCCACAGACCACATGACCTTCTCTTACTGATCCAAAGTTCTGCTCCCTATAAAGTAGAGAGCCTCCCTGCCCTCCATAAACCACTTGTTGGGTAGATCTCTATTTAACATGTAAATGGGACTGAAATAAAACAATATGGGAGTTATATAAGGGATAAGTATAAGGGAGATTTTCCTTCACCACAGTCTCCATGGTGATCATCAGGGATAAACACACACCATTCACTTTGACTGTTGATTTCTGTATAGCTGCTTTGAGACAATGTCTGTTGTGAAAAGCGCAATAGAAATAAACTTCACTTGACTTGTTATTTCTGCTGATTCAAACCAAAATTCAAGGTTTGTTTTATTGCAAATAAAACCCAAACTTTAGCGATGACCCCATCAGGAGCAAACATAGCTGGTGGAAAATAACACGGCATAATAAACGTGCGAGAGCATATAATAAAGTAAAAAAAAAACATAATATACCAAACCATTTAGCCTTAATACGGTTAATCAAAGTAAAATAGTTCAATCATAAAATATAT
Source organism: Silurus meridionalis (assembly GCF_014805685.1). Lineage (NCBI taxonomy): Eukaryota > Metazoa > Chordata > Actinopteri > Siluriformes > Siluridae > Silurus > Silurus meridionalis. Next base: position 1,206,993 of record NC_060892.1, read on the forward strand.
ACTATAACAAAGATTATAACAAAAAACGGATTTTTTTTCTTTTTACCACGTTTTTGTTAATGGACTAAATGAAGGTCAGATTATGTAGTAAAAAATATAATTGAGTATCGTTGATTCCCATGCATACGTATTGTCTTTACTACATTACATATTTAAAATAAGATATGATAAACCTTTATTCGTTCCACAGTGAGGATGATTTTCATTTTACAGCAGAATAAATAAAAATGTGCAAATATGAAGCAGAGACTAAAAAACTAAAAGTGGCAGACACTCTTATCAGGATAAATTATTTATTTTGTTTATAAAAATGTAGCAGTTCTATGATTAGGCTCCTTGCTCAAGGGCCTAACAGTGGAACTTTGGTGTTTGGGGATTTGACCTCATAACCATCTGATAAAAACCCCAACATCTTAAGGACTGAACTACAAAATCCCTACAAGGTCCTGTAGTAATATGTTAGGATGTTACAGATGGATACTACACAATGTAAAGTAGTAGACCGAATATGTGCATATACATCTTTAGGTGATTTTAAATGTATATATTTTTCAAAACTATAAATTATGTTTAATGCAATTACCGGAACTCATTTTGCGGCGTATTGTTTCCACCGGACGGGATTACGGAAACAAATCTAATACACGTGCAATATAATGCGGTGTATTTTAAAGTTTTGACTTTATGAGAATTTAGATCAAAGTGTTTATTGCATGTTTCTGTGATTATTTGCTCATAAAAATAAAAGTGCACGCATGGATTCTCAGTAGAGCCGAGCAGGAGTGGCTGAAGATTCGACTCTCCTCAACGGGAGTCGACTCTTCACGTTCACTGCAAAGAATCGGCTCATGGGACCGACTCGTTTATGAACGACACATCACTATAATACACGGAACTGATTTGTCTTGAAGTGCAACACTGTTATAAACAAATAAATACATATATAAACAAACAAACAAACAAATAGGTTCCATCACAATAATATTAATAGTATAAAATCGCGAGTAGAAATATTAGAAATAATGAACGCTGATGTGGATGAGATGTTGAGATGGTTGGAGATCTTTGGCTGGAGATTAAGCAGATTGCAGGAACACTTTGGCCTCCAGGAAGGTTCTTGTTTTACAATCAGAGCTTTTCCCCTGAACTCGGCACAGAAGGTCACCGCAGCTCTTCTCCATGAAGTTCCCCGTGAAGATCCTTTTCTTTGGAGGTCTGAGCGCAGTTCTGATTGCGCTCCAATGGAGTGGACCTTCTTTCACCGAGGGTACGTTCGGTGTGGTTTCATTTCCTGAATTTATTTCCTTGTATTTGACTTCGTGGATAACAACCTTGTTCACACTTTACTGGGTTGTTCCTCACACGTGATTATATAACAATTCAATTAAGAGTCTTCTTCTTCTTCTTCTTCTTCTTCTTCTTCTTCTTCTTCTTCTCCTTCTTCTTCTTCTTCTTCTTCTTCGGCTTCTCCTATACTGAATATAAAAAATTACAGACAATCTTATCCGTCTAGGAAATTTCTGACTATCAATCACACAGAATATGTGTAAGGAAGGAAGTAATAGTTTTCCACCTTTATTATAATAATAATAATAATATTAAAAATAATAATATTAATAATAATAATTAATAGTAGTAGTACATTTTATTTATTTATTTATTTATTTTCATGCGTTTGCTGATTTCATCGCCTTGCATGGGCTCCTTACATACACTAAAAACATTAAAAACAATAAAAAAAATAATGAAACACTTTCAATAAGACGTACGATGATATGATATGATATGATATGATATGATATGATATGATATGATCTTGTATTTGATTCTTAAAAGAGGGACAGAAAAGTGCCTGAAAAACAAACACAAAATCTGTGCGATTGTGAAAAAGAGGAAGTTTGTGGTACAGTTTCATTCCTTCGATTCATTTTCTTTGTGAATAAAACCGGTTTGTTGCACTCACATGCAGGAAGGTTGTTATGCTCAGGGTGGGGTTTTGTCTTGAGTCCTGTTTCACGTGAATGTAAATTTACCTGAAAGTCTGCATTTTTCTTCTCCACCAGAGTCTCTGAAAGGAACGAGGGTGCTGGTGACGGGTGCGAGTACCGGCATCGGGGAGCAGGTGGCGTACCACTACGCTCGCATGGGAGCTCAGATCGTCATCACGGCGAGAAGAGAACATGTATTAAAGGAGGTCAGTGGGTGGGACGTTACTGAAATTATAAAACCTTTCGCATTTGTATGTGATTACGATGTTGAAGAACACGAGGTCGAGTCAAAAAGTTTGGAGAGTCGCTCTGTTTACAAGAAAGTTCTTTATTCATCTACGTTTGCACACGATCCCAGCGTTCTTCTGGAACTTTTTTTGAAGTGTCTCAGCACCTTCTGCTCTTCTCTCCGGATCTCCTGAAAGTTTTTAAAATGGAGACCTCTGAGCTGGATCTTAATTTTCCGGGAAGAGTGTGAAGTCCGCAGGAGCCAAATTTGGCAAATAACCCTATTGCGGAAGTGTTCCGGAGAGAGAGAAACTCCCGTGTGAGGAGAAAAGTACCAATTGCACAGCTCCTGATGTACACAGGACGATGTCTTTTGGCACAATGAGACTTATAAAGGTCTGTGCTCCCTGTGACTGTGCGTGCAGCCTTGTGCTGTCCTCTGTTGGTGTGTTGCAAAAGTAGTCTTGAAACATTTTGATTGCACTTTATAAAAATCCAGCTAGAAGGAACATACCCTGTTCTGCTCTGTTGTTATGTAAGGGTTAAGAAGTTCTCAGCATCACAATCCCCCTGTGCACAAAACCAGCTTTATGAAGATCTGCCTTTCGAGGGTTGGAGCGAAAGATCTCCTGCTATAAAGCTCCAACCCTTTAAACATGAAGAATGTGAGCACTGACTGCACCCCAGACCTCCTCACCTTCTCACCTACATCAGTACCCAACTTTACTAACACCCTTGTGACTGAATGAATCTCCACAAAATCTAGTGGAACATCTCCCCAGAAGAGTGGAACTTATCATAACAGCAAATGGCGACTAAATGTGGAATTTACTCCACAGGAAAGGTTTTACTGTATCTGCATGTTGCTGATCTGATTGCAGGTTGTAAAGAAGTGTTTGGATCTTGGAGCTCAGAAAGCTCTGTATATCTCAGCGGACATGGCCGAGTCGGCTGACGTGAGCAGGGTGGTGGAGTTTGCTGAAGAGCATCTAAACGGGCTCGACTACCTCGTGCTTAACCACATCGGGCCGAGTCCGTACAGGATGTGGGATAAAGATTTGGATCATGTTCGATGGCTCATGCAGGTGAGGTCTTTCAACCCTTTACCATATTATGTTTTAATTAGTATGGTACTATACAGGCAGGAACTAGCGCCCTCTCCTGGTTGGAGAATAAACATCAAGTCTTTTATTATTTTCTTTAAACAATTAGACCGTCATGGTCCTGTAGATACCGCAGGCTGTCAGTTGCCCGTCCCTGTTTAAAAGTAGAGCATCAACGACAGATTGCTGTGTTTAAGAGCAATAAAACAGTAGTTATTTTATTCACACTCTCCTGACTGGTGGAAATAATCACATACCTGTTCTATGTTCTTGCATTTCTCCTTTACCTGTACTCTGTGAAGGTGAATTTCCACAGTTACCTGCACATGGCTGTGAAAGCTTTACCACGACTGGAGAAGACCAATGGATCGATAATAGTCGTCTCTTCCTTACTGGGTGAGTAGAGTTTTGTTCTCCCACTTGGAGGTTCTGATAAAGCAGTCCTTTTGAACATTGTTGAACTTTTGCAGGTAAAATGTGTTCTCCGTACGCTCTGCCATACATCGCTACCAAATTTGCCCTGAACGGCTTCTTCGGGAGCTTCCAACATGAGCTGGCGATGAAGCAAAGCAACGTGAGCATCACCATCTGCACCCTGGGCCTCATCGACACCGAGGCAGCCATGGAGAAGATCAAGTAAGATCTGCTCAGAGTTTGATGTCATGGTGGATTGAATATAAGTACGATTATTGGCTGTATTTTATTTGTTGTATTGTGGTGGGTTATCAAAGAGGATCTGAGAAGGTCCATTCGAAGCTCTAAACCCAAACCCTGATTCCAGCTTAGTTTAGAATAAATTGATTAGTAGTTATCGTACACTTTCGTTGTTCTAGCATGTAGATTTTCCCAAAAGATTCTGCACATATTTACTGCTCATAGTGTATTTATTTATTTACACTGCACGGCAAAAAGTATTGGGACACCCGACTTTTCCAGCTGTATGGTTCTACCTCAAACTGTTCCCACAAATGTGGAGGCACACAGATGCATTTACTTGAACTAGGAAGACCCAAACCTGTTCTGCATGCCTCTGTGCACAAAATCCAGCTCCGTGAAGATCTGCTTCTGCAGGATCTCCAGCTATAGAGCTCCAACCCTATTGTAACATAATAAATGTGAGCACTTCACATTCTCACGTTCGCTACCTGACTTTACTAATAACAGCCTTGTGGCTGAATAAATCTCCACAAAATCTAGCTGAACATCTTCTACACTGTATCTGGAATGAGACGTTGAAAAAGCACATGCGCCATAAAATCCATTATTACAACATCTTGATACTTCCACCACCATGCTTCACTGTGGCCTGGTTTCCTCAGGGTAATAAACCATTTTAGGTGTCTAGCAGATGTTGTCCTATTCATCTTGCTTCTGATTTTTATATCGAGTCTCACTGACCTTTTGCTGGACATCATCTGGGCTGATTCGATTTACGGTGGCACCACATCGTATTCATTTATATTGATGTATTAAGTCTGTTTCAATTCCTGCTTATGACCAGTTCCAGGGGTATGAATACTTAGGATGTTTTCATATCTCGATACAGAGGCTACATCGACATGCCTGCGTATCCTGCACACGAGGCTGCGTATCAGATCATCAAGGCCGGAGCTCTTCGTGAGAGCGAGGCCTTCTACCCCTGGTACACCTACTACTCCACCCTCTTCAGAGACTGGTTCCCGTACCACAGAGATCAGGTCATTAGGATGGTTTACAAATACAAGCCCTGAGCAGGTGCTGATCACTGGAGGAGCTTGTGGAGTGTTCATCTGGAGCTCTGGAGAGAAAACTTGAAAAAAGGAAACGTGGATGTAGTGTATAAAGCAGAAATGCTATAAAGTGTCTGAAAAGTGTGGAAACATCTGGGAGTTACTGGGTTTTGAGAGACACATGCATGTTCCTTTTAGTTTCTATTCAGCAAACACGGTACCTCGGTTCCTTCAACCAAACAAATCCATTAATGTCCAGAAGATTTATTTTCATTAAAAATCCTCCCTTCAGATTTACACACACTCAGCATTTCTCCAAACCTTCAGCAAAACTCACCAAAGATGTTCTTCACTAGTTGGAGATTATTTTTTCTCTTTCTGTCTTTCTTTCTTTCTTTTTTCTTTCTTTCTTTCTTTCTTAGTCTGAGCGCTCTCTCTCTCCCCCTCCCTCCCTCCAGACGACTGTTAGCCGCAGTCCAGACGGAATTGCATGGTGTTGAAGTATGAAATGGTTGCCATGTTGGTTGCTTTTACCTACATGTCACGTACATGTGTATAAAATGAGTGAGCATCTTCTCCAAAACATAAACGTGTGAAGGTAACAGTTACATTTCATTCATCCAAAACCTACTTTTATTCGCCGAAGTTTTAAAATTCGTGACTTCGTCTGTTGCATAGAAATGAAAGGAACGTGCAAACGTCTTTAACAAATATATTAATAATAATATTTAATTCATTCATCATTCTATTTTCCTTTTTAATGACATAATTGTAATTTTTATTTGAAATAAATATAAAAATACTTTTACCAAATACTACACTGTTTGTATTTATTTCACAGCCTCGGCTGAATGTTGAAGGTTTGTTTTAATCGGCTTCTGATTCCTTTTTCAAGCATTTTTATCGTTTGGGTTTTTCCCTTTACAGCATTTTTATTATTTTTATTGTCTTGAGGTTTTGGCAAGAAACAAGCTGCATGTTGCCTCTGTATATTAGAGACCTTTTAATACCACAGCTTCAGCGGTCAGTCAGGTACTGAGGTGAGAAGATGAGGAGGATCTTCATGGATCTGGCTTTGTGCACAGGAGCATCGTCGTGCTGGAACAGGTTTAAATAAAATTTCAGGCTCCTGCATCCATATTGTGTAAATGACTGAGTGATGGAACACTGAGTTATTTGTGTGATCAGCAGATGTACCATGGAGGAAGAAATAGTATCCTCCAACACCAATATCCAAAGCATCCACCCTGTTTTCATCTCGATCTGCTCCACAGCCTCCGACTGCAATCTTAATCGTGGGTTACTGTCTGTGGATGTTGTGTTTGTTATCCCTGTTTCTTGGTTTCCCTCTGGTTCTTCTGATCCTCCTGATTATGGGAAACATTTTAGTATAGCGTTCTGCAGTTTGGATTGTTTGCTCGATGTTAAATACCCTGACAATAAGAGTGTTGAGATACAGTACAGATTATTATCACTGGTTATTAAAACATCACTGCACAATGTGTAATTCCACACTGGATTATCTGATGGATCTGATCTGAAAAAAAAATCTGAATAAAATACAACGCAAAATTCTCCTGGTCTGCTGCACTGCAGGTTTATGACTCAATACATCATGAACTTATTAACCAACTAAAAGATGTGAAAGAAATAGTAAAAGCATCGCGAACACAAGCTTTGTGTCTCTTTACACTTGGAGCAGACACGCTACCTGAGAATGAAAGGATTTTGAGTACAGGATCAAGCTGTTCTGAGGTGAGATACGATCGCTGCTATTCTTATCACGTTACAGATTAGATATCGCAGCAGAAGGTCAAAAACCACGGGCTTGTCAGACTTTGTTTAGACTTTCATCTTTAATAAACTGAGCTCTCATTCGTGTTCAAACCTGCAATGTTCTAGAATCAGGACACCTGCCTGTTCCAGCCATGTGTGGTTCTTCCTCTGAAAGCTGAATACACACTTGTATGTCTTTGGTTGTGGTGGTCTGGAACCTTTTCCTTCACTAGAATTAGGAGACCCAAACGTGTTTAAGCATGACAATGCTCCTGCGCACAAAGCCAGCTCCATGAAGATCTGCTTTACATGGTTTGGAAGATCTGTCGAGCTCTAAACATAATGAATGTGAACTCTGACTGAACCCCAGATCTCCTCAATTTCTCCCCTACATCACTACCTAATGGTGGAACATCTTGCCAGAAGAGTGAAGTTTATTAGAAGAGCACATGGGGACTGAATCACAGTTCAGTCTTTTCTACACTCTATTCTAATCTCTTTCTAAAGTAAACATCTTTTACATAAGGTTTTATCCATATTGTAGATACCAGAAACTGTAGAAATGATTTGGAGGTCCTGTCAGGCTGAAGATGTTCTGTCTTTTCTTATTCTTGATTTTGGAAGACCTGCTTGAATGTTTTCTTGCTCAACTTCGAGGTATAATGAGTTAATAAGTCTGCTAGCTATCAAGAGGGAACTGGTACCTCAGTGGTTAAGGCATTGGACTGTGGAAGGTTATGGGTTCAAATCCTGGCACCACCAAACAAAGCTGCCACTGCTGGGCCCTTGAGCAAGACCCTTAACCTGCTGGTCCCTTCAGCCAAGCCCTTGAGATGCTCTCAATAACAGGTACCTGCCAAACACCATAAATGTAATCGAGAAGACCAAACGATCTGCTAGACCTTTTATTTCCACCTTAAAAATGATAATTGTCAGTTTATTCAGTATTTAAATATTGCTCTGGATGTGGATTGTAGACTCCTGTTTACAAGCGTCACCTGATTAGTTGTAATGACTAAACTTGTCCACCAAGAGGCAGTATTTTATTATAATAGTGTATTAGTCTCACGTGGCTGTGCACATTATTTTGGCCAAAAATACAGAATGTAGAACAATTCTAATGTCTTCCACTATCAGCTTTGTGTAATTATACATTATGTCGTTTGCAGTAAAAGTTTGCAGCTCTACTCATCAGTTACTGAAGGATTTGAGCCGAGAATATTCTCCGTAGATCATTTATTTATTCTGTAATGTACAGGATGATGTAATGTTTGCTGATGTGCACTGAGCTTTATTTTCTCCCACTTTCTCAGGGTAGTGAAGCCATACTGATGATCCAGATGTAGCAAAGCCATCCTGATGATCCAGATGTAGCAAAGCCATCTTGATGATCCAGATGTAGCAAAGCCATTCAGATGATCCAGATGTAGCAAAGCCACCCTCATCACACTCCTGATGTAGAATCTGCACTGGGTTCTGCATGTTTATGTACAGCTCATCAAACTCTCTTTTCCTCACAAACTTTCTCCTGTTCATTCACACTTACACATGTATGGTGGGGCCTCATGGGGTACAACTGCAGGCCTCAGAGCTGCAGCTCACAGCCTGAACCACCTGCAACAGATTAGTGCTTCTAATGGCGGGCAATAAATCCCATCCCCCTCAACGGCAGTATAACACACAGCTCTGTCTGTCTGTCTGTCTGTTTATCTATCCTTCCACCTGTCTATCTGTTTATCTACCCTTCCACCTGTCTGTCTCTCTGTCTGTCTGTCTGTCTGTCTGTCTATCTACCCGTCTGTCTGTCTGTCTGTCTGTCTGTCTGTCAGTCTGTCTGTCTATCTACCCTTCTGTCTGTCTATCCTTCTGGTTGTCTGTCTGTTTTTTTTTTTTATCCTTTTGTCTGTCAGACAGACAGACAGACAGAAGGATAGATAAACAGACAGACAACCAGAAGGATAGACAGACAGAAGGGTAGATAAACAATTAGCAGACAGACAGACAGTCTGTTTATCTATCTGTCAATCTATCTGTCTATTTATCTACCCTTCCATCTGTCTATCTGTCTGTCTGTTTATCTACCCTTGAGTCTGCCTACCTGTCTCTATCTATCGATCAATCTATTGTTTGTCTGTCTATCTAACCAGCTGTCCATCCTTCTATTAATTTCTCTGTCTGTATGTCTTTACTTTATAAATCCTTGCAATTAAGCAAAGTTTCCTTGTGTTAACTCTTACAGCGGTAATAGCCACTAAAATGATGCCTTTATACTAATTTATCTCTCTCTCTCTCTCTCTCTCTCTCTCTCTGTATTTATATCTGCATATTTCTATCACTACATGCTGGTTTTCTGCTTTTAGTCGATGCCGATGTGGGAGTTTGCTTCTTAATGTATATCTGCTCTCCAGGTCTCCAGGTCTCCAGGTCGGTCGGTCCATGTTTTCCACTTCTGAAGAGCAGCTGCTATAACACTTCTGAGGTTGAACCCCATGAATCTCCTGTGAGACTAAGAGGAAGAGAGGAGCTGCTGGCGGGGTGATGCTACGGCTCATACATCACTGTCTCTGCTGTAAACGCATGTCAGTGTGGGCCTCGTTCATACGTCTTTTCCCATGTGACCCTGAGCACTGTAATCGAACTGCACTGCAGTCAGTGTGTGTGTATGGTTCTGTGAGTCAGTTTTACTCTGCAAACATCAATAACAGCTTGAACTCCTCAATGCTGGGAAGTGACCATGGTATAAGGTGATGCTCCACGACTGGTTGTGCTCTCCGCTTCACCTCAGGACCTCACCTTTATCTATTTATATTTAATATAATTATTTTTTTCATGTTCACAACACAGCTGGATGTTATCAAGAAATTGCAAGAGGAAAGCAGGAAGTTCTTCATCCTGGCAGCTTCACAGAGCTGACGCTGGACTCCTTCTTAAATGTTTCAGTATCTCACAAAAGTACACCCTCACATTTTTTGTATCTTCTGAAGAGGCAATTCTATAGAAATGATCATGTATATATTTTAGAGAAGTCAATGTGCAGCTTGTAAAGCATTACACATTTACTGTCCTCTACAATGGCCAGGGTGATAAGAAGATCAGTATCACCCTGAAACTGAGTTACAGTACAGTGCTCAAGGTCATACAGAGGATTCCCAAGACACTTGGAACAGACCTCACAGGGACCATCAAAGAAGTTGAGTCTTCATGCTGCGCATCAGGTGCAAAAACTGCTTTAAAAAACAGACCCCTGAAGGTCCACTCGTCAGTGCTCAGAACGTACACTGCTCACTGCAACAAGTCGGTTTGCAGACCGTCGTCCCAGAAGGAGCCTCTTCTGAAGCTGCTCACAAGAAAACCCTCAAACAGTTTGCTGAAGAGCAACCTGTCCAAGAGCATGAATTACTGGAACCATGTTCTGTGGTTTGATGAGACTGAGATAGTGAGGAGAACCAAGAAACTTGTGTCTTGCCCACAGTCAAGCCTGGTGGTGGCAGCATCATGGTCTCGGGCTGCATGAGTGCTGGAGAGCTGCGATTCATTGAGGGAAACATGGATTCCACCATGTACTGTAACTAAAGCAGAACATGATGCTCTACCTTCAGAAACTGGGCCAAACAGCAGTTTTCCAGCATAATAACAATCCCAAACACACCACCATGATAACAACTGCCTCGCTGAGGAAGGTGAAGATGAAGGTGATGGAGTGGCCAAGTATGTCTCCAGACCTGAACCCTGTTGAGCACCTGTGGGGATCCTCAAGCAGAAGGTGGAGAAGTACCATGTGTCCAACATCCAGCAGCTCCGTGATGTCATTATGGAAGAGTGGAAGAGGATCCCAGCAACAACCTGTGCAGCTCTGGTGAATTCCACTGGCCAGATTCGGTTCCTGTCGACTCCACTCTTTTGGCCTAAATCCCAGAAGATTCTTGACACGATTCGAGAAGAAGACTTCAAGGACACGTTCCAGAAGAACACGGGGAGCTGTATTACTGTGCATGGGGACTATTTTGAAGGTGATCATGTGGAAATGTAGATAAATAAAGTACTTTCTTGTAAACAGTCTCCAGATTTTTGATACCATCTCGTATAAGAAATACAAAACTACTGCACCTGTTGGTTTGACACATTTTTACTCGTAAATGATTAATAAAATGTTGATTAATGTTGTTCTACTTTCAAAATATTTCTGATTTGAGGTCCACAATATGCTCTCGTGTGCAGGCCTGAGCAGGAACATGGTTCACATCAGCATTGAAGGAGATGTAGGGGAGTGATGTAGGAGGCTCTTCTCCTCCCCCTCCCCTCTCTCTCACTCTCTCTCTTTCCATTTCTCTTTATCTGCCTCTCTGTCTTTCTTCCCCCCCATGATGCCATTCAGAAAGTGCACAATGGTTGACACCTGTGTCCTGTCAGAGCGAACACTGTTATTGTTTATGTGCTCAGCGGAGGGGAGGAAGAGAGCCAGAGGTGCTGTGAAGCAGGCCAAAGCCATGCTCCCCCAATCGCTCTCTCTTTTTCTTTCTTTCATTTTTTCTTTCTTTCTTTCTTACCCACTCTCTATTTTTCTCTTTCTCTCCCCCTCCCTTCCTCCCTCCCACTTTCTATTTAAGTTTCATCGCCTGTGTCCGAATTCAACCCAAGGGGTGAAGCTTGTATGAAGCCATTCTTCTGCTTTTCTGTCATCTCGTCAGTTTGAACTTATTCTTTTTTTCTTTTTCTTTTTTCTTTTTCCTCTGGAGGCCACAAGGAACATCACTGAAGCGAAAGACGGTGCAGCATCCAATTTTAAACCAGTTTCGTTTATTACAGTGGTTAAAAGTTTGCTTTTTTTTTTGTGTGTGCAAAAATCACACATTATTTTGTGACAAATGGTTCATGAAGATGTGGTTATGACGTGTATGAAGGAAAAATTAAAAAAAATTGTTATTGAATAATTGAGGCATTTTATTTATTTATTTATTTATTTATTTAAGTTTGTTATGTCTAGTGCAATTTTTCTGCTAAGAAAAAAATTACTATAAAAAAATTTACTAATTGAGACATTGCATAATGTTAATTATTAATAATAGTAGTTATTAATTAATCAACTAATTATTCATTTTATTTATTAATTTATTGCGCATGTCTGCTATAATAACACAGTGCACCTTTACAGTGTTTATCAGTAGTAGTACCATTAATAAATTGATTAATTAA